>NC_048572.1:48218488-48375988 GCF_013265735.2 Oncorhynchus mykiss | reverse complement strand
AAGTTCCCTTTCTACAACAAGGATGCAAGCGAGCAGGAAACAAGCGATGTTGACCGTAAGTACAGCGAGATCAAGAGACCGTTTACACCCGGGCATTCTGGGTTGTCAATGGTAGAGATCAGGCACGGGAGGAGAGAAGAGGCCAGTGAAGGCACACCGGACACAGTGGGGCAGTGTTGGCAACAGGGGCCGAACCATGACCCCAGCCCACAAGAGAAACATAAAATTCACCCATGTAACACTGGGTAAAAAATGGGCCAGTCCAACTTTGGATACGAACCAGTCTAGCATCCTTCTCGTAAGAGCCGGTTTATAGTCAATTTCCCTATATAAATTGGACAGAGCTGCAATGTAGCCTATCACAAACAACATGAAGTCTGTGTATCAGCCTGTTTTCTCTCCTGTTGAGCCAAGATGGCCACCCTGTTGCATTGCCACAGCAGTGTCCGGTGGTAGTCCTCCCCCACTCGTCTCTTTCTCTCTGTGACTCCAGTAACATTTTGTCCTTGTGGTTGTTCTTTCCTTGTTTGGCTTGCTCTCTGCTGACTGCTCCACAGGACAACCCTGACGACATGCTATCCAAAAGCCAGAGTAAGTCGTCCCCCCCCAGTCCCCCATCCAGCTACCCACCGCCACCCATATACAGCACTCCATCTCTTCACAATCTTTATAATTTTCTCACTTCTCCTGACCTTATATCAGGGTTATCAAGTGAAATATGCCCCCTGAGCATATATAATATAATTTGAACATTCAGTGTCCCCTCTCTCCCTTTCTCGGGTTCATTCTCCACACTGTTCCTCCAGTGGTTTCTCAGCAGTGCTTCATGCTCATCTCAACCCCAGTCTCTCTTCCATCCCATAACTGAGCTGACCGAAGGCTTACAGCTGTCTCGTGTCTTTGTACTTTAAAGGGATAGTTTACTTTTTTTTTTGCTTATTTTATTTACAAAACTATTAAATGAAAACATCCGGGGTAAGTTAAAGATGAGCTAAAACTTAACTTTTTAGGATGTTCTAATTTCATCGTTTTGGAAATAAGCCAAAACTTTACATTAAACCAGGTAAGTCCATCCAGATCACATTTCCATCCAGAGCCTATTTTTATCACCTCATACAACATCTGCATGTATTTTTCTCATACAACATCTACAGTGGGGAGAACAATATTTGAAACACTGCTGATTTTGCAGGTTTTCCTACGTACAAAGCATGTAGAGGTCTGTATTTTTTATCATAGGTACACATCAACTGTGTGAGAGATGGAATCTAAGACAAAAATTCAGAAAATCACGTATGATTTTTTAAGTAATTAATTTGCATTTTATTGCATGACATACGTATTTGATCACCTACCAACCAGTAAGAATTCCGGCTCTCACAGACAGTTTTTCTTTAAGTCCTCCTGTTCTCCACTCATTACCTGTATTAACTGCACCTGTTTGAACTCATTACCTGTATAAAAGACACCTGTCCACACACTCAATCAAACAGACTCCAACCTCTCCACAATGGCCAAGACCAGAGAGCTGTGTAAGGACATCAGGGATAGAATTGTAGACCTGCACAAGGCTGGGATGGGCTACAGGACAATAGGCAAGCAGCTTGGTGAGAAGGCAACAACTGTTGGCGCAATTATTAGAAAATGGATGAAGTTCAAGATGACAGTCAATCACCCTCTGTCTGGGGCTCCATGCAAGATCTCACCTCGTGGGGCATCAATGATCATGAGGAAGGTGAGGGATCAGCCCAGAACTACAAGTCAGGACCTGGTCAATGACCTCGAGAGCTGGGACCACAGTCTCAAAGGAAACCATTAGTAACTCACTAAGCCGTCATGGATTAAAATCCTGCAGCGCACGCAAGATCCCCCTGCTCAAGCCAGTGCATGTTCAGGCCCGTCTGAAGTTTGCCAATAACCATCTGAATGATCCAGAGGAGGAATGGGAGAAGGTCATGTGGTCTGAAAAATAGAGCTTTTTGGTCTAAACTCCACTCACCGTGTTTGGAGGAAGAAGAAGGATGAGTACAACCCCAAGAACACCATCCCAACCGTGAAGCATGGAGGTGAAAACATCGTTCTTTGGAGATGCTTTTCTGCAAAGGGGACAGGACGACTGCACCGTATTGAGGGGAGGATGGATGGGGCCATGTATCGTGAGATCTTGGCCAACAACCTCCTTCCCTCAGTAAGAGCATTGAAGATGGGTCGTGGCTGGGTCTTCCAGCATGACAACGACCTGAAACACACAGCCAGGGCAACTAAGGAGTGGCTCCGTAAGAAGCATCTCAAGGTCCTGGAGTGGCCTAGCCAATCTCCAGACCTGAACCCAAATGAACATATTTGGAGGGAGCTGAAAGTCCGTATTGCCCAGCGACAGCCCCGAAACCTGAAGGATCTGGAGAAGGTCTGTATGGAGGAGTGGGCCAAAATCCCTGCTGTAGTTTGTGCAAACCTAGTCAAGAACTACAGGAAGCATATGATCTCTGTAATTACAAACAAAGGTTTCTGTACCAAATATTAAGTTCTGCTTTTCTGATGTATCAAATACTTTTATGTCATGCAATAAAATGCAAATTAATTACTTAAAAATCATACAATGTGATTTTCTGGGTTTTTGTTTTAGATTCCGTCTCTCACAGTTGAAGCGTACCTATGATAAAAATGACAGACCATGCTTTGTAAGTAGGAAAACCTGCAATATCGGCAGTGTATCAAATACTTGTTCTCCCCATTGTACATGTATTTTTCCCTCATACAACATCTACATGTATTTTTCTAATAAAAACATCTACACTGATACCACTAGAAATATGCCCATACATGAAACACTCAGTGTGGATGCTCTTGAACTGGGCAGAGCTGGCTTGGATTAGTAGACTTGCAAAAGACGAAGAGTCACTTTGGAATGTGTTCTGTCTATTTGTGAAGCCATACAAGGGCTCAATTGTCTGAAAAAATATATATATATCTGAGAATGAGCATGCTCTTTGTGTACATGTGGACAGTTGTGTGTACGTGTGCCCCAGAATAGTGATATATTTCTACGTATAGGTTAACAGTTAAGTATCTTATTTTCCATTGTGTGTAACCTTAAAAAGTGATGAAATTTTGATGTGTGTAATGGTCACTTCTTTTGTAACCATGCAAAGTGTTGTCAATTGATCACAATGACACGACCTAGCTCATTTTACACTAGCATCTCCTATCTGCTTCTCTTACTTCTGTATTGTTGTGACCCATAAGGAATTTGTACCAAAAAGCCACTCATTTCAATCACTGTATCATTGCCTCCATTGTGGCTACTTAGCTGTGACTTTTTCCCGATTTTTTTTAAAGTTTCCGAAATTTTGCAACTCTAGCCTACTTACCCATACGTTCCTGCTTTGTTCTAATTCCAGAACACATCACTTCCAATGCCAGTGATAGTGAAAGTAGTTACCGTAAGTCTACAAGTAGTTTTCCACTGCCCAATTAATGAATGCCTGCTTCTCTGCCTGGCGCCACAACACAGTATAATACTGCACTGGCAGTGCTAATGTGAGCTACCAAATCAGTACGTTAAATATGTCCGTGTGTGAGGCGACATTTGCCCAGTGACCAGCTAGCTAATGCTTTACTGATGGCCACGCTGTGTGAGTGAATGGCTGGTTCTGATGATTTGTCCACATAACAAAGGATCCTAACACCTTTAATGCTTTGTTTTTTACTTTGAGGTATGTTTCAAATGGCACTGCACTATATAGAGAATAGGGTGCCATTTGTAATGCACCCATGGAGAAGACTCCAATGTTAGCCTTAAACAACTGACCAGGAAATTGTAGCATGTCCCTCACCAACATGCCAGTGTACTACTGTATATCTAAAATGGACTATTAATGCTCTTGTGCTTTGCTTGTTCAGTTGCTAACTCAGTTAACCCTCTCTGATTAAGCTTATGACAATGAGGGCTTGTGTGGCTTGAATTGGAATAAGTACTCAGGTGCTGCATGTACTCTCGTGTCGCTGTGTGTGCATGTGTGTATTAGAGGTCTTCACGGGTCCACCAGACCCAAAATTCCAAGATTGGACCCCGGACCGGTCCTCTGTTAATTTAATTGGTGAGCTGATGAAATACTTTGCAAGATTGTTATCTGTGTCAACCAATTGCAACTTAAAACGTATTGCTTAGGCTGGCCAGGTCCAGCTGAAGCTGGTTCCAACCGCTCACCTCTTGCACCTGTTGCTGAGAAGAGAAGAGAGAGGAGCCTTGGCCTGAAGTAAAATGAAAGTTAGAGGAGAAAGATTAGAGTGAAAAGAAGCCAAGAACGGGAATGGCCTCCATGTGGACACGTTTTAATATTCTAGTGGACAGGTCGCTATTCAGGTTTGATGCAATTTTCTATCTTCTAATTATTTACCCTCCATGTTTATCCTTTGTTTTATCATTATATTATTGTATATTATTATGAATATTGTTGGCCTATTTATGCTAATCTAAACCAGTTATTTAAATATGCAAAAAGTGTTTCATTCTGTTGAGATAATTTCGTTGGCTAAATTAATTTCCAACTGTAGGCTAATCCTAGTTTTCGCTGCAATATACAGTTGAAGTCGGAAGTTTACATACACTTAGGTTGGAGTCATTAAAACTTGTTTATCAACCACTCCAGAAATTTCTTGTTAACAAACTATAGTTTTGGCAAATCGGTTAGGACATCTACTTGTGCATGACACAAGTCATTCTTCCAACAATTGTTTACAGACAGATTATTTCACTCATTCACTGTATCACAATTCCAGTGGGTCAGAAGTTTACATACACTAAGTTGACCATGCCTTTAACTTCTTGAATATAGGGGGCGCTCTTTTAATTTTTGGATAAAAAAAAACGTTCCCGTTTTAAACAAGATATTTTGTCACGAAAAGATGCTCGTCTATGCATATAATTGACAGCTTTGGAAAGAAAACACTGACATTTCCAAAACTGCAAAGATATTGTCTGAGTGCCACAGAACTGATGCTACAGGCGAAACCAAGATGAAATTTCAAACAGGAAGTGCCCCAGATTTTGAAGGTGCTCCAATGGCGTTCCAATGAGTCCTTATATGGCTGTGAATGGGTCACGAATGAGCTTAGACTTTCTGTCGTTTCCCCACAGTGTCGACAGCATTGTGATGTATTTGTAGGCAAATCATTGGAAGATTGACCATTTTACACTACATATTCGCTTGGTGTCCTCTGTCGCAATTATTGCGTAATCTCTAGCTGCGTGTATTTTTCCGTTTGCTTCCGAGGAGAAACCCAACTGCCACAAATGATTTATCATCGAATAAATATGTGAAAAACACCTTGAGGATTGATTCTAAACAACGTTTGCCATGTTTCTGTCGATATTATGGAGTTAATTTGGTAAAAAGTTCGGCGTTGTAGAGACTGCATTTTCAGATTTTTTTCTTAGCCAAACGTGATGAACAAAACGGAACGATTTCTCCTACACAAATAATCTTTTTGGAAAAAATGAACATTTGCTATCTAACTGAGAGTCTCCTCATTGAAAACATCCGAAGTTCTTCAAAGGTAAATTATTTTATTTGAATGCTTTTCTTGTTTTTGTGAAAATGTTGCCTGCTGAATGCTAGGCTTAATGCTATGCTAGGCTATCAATACTTAAACAAATGCTTGTGTAGCTATGGTTGAAAAGCATATTTTGAAAATCTGAGATGACAGTGTTAACAAAAGGCTAAGTTTGTGAGTGAATATATTTCTTTCATTTCATTTGCGATTTTCATGAATAGTTAACGTTGCGTTATGGTAATGAGCTTGAGGCTATGATTACGCTCCCGGATACGGGATTGCTCGACGCAAGAAGTTAAACAGCTTGGAAAATTCCGGGAAAGTATGTCATGGCTTTAGAAGCTTCTGATAGGCTAATTGACATCATTTGAGTCAATTGGAGGTGTACCTGTGGATGTATTTCAAGGCCTACCTCCAAACTCAGTGCCTCTTTGCTTGACATCATGGGAAAATCAAAAGAAATCAGCCAAGACCTCAGGAAAATCTGCAAAATCCAGAACCTTATTTATCATTAAATTACTACTCAAATTGGTTTAGTTATTTATTTACAAGCTAACTAAATGGTAACACAGGATAAATATACACACTTAATACATTAAAAACAGGTCCCTAGCGGATTTAAAACAATATGGCTGCTTGTTACAAAAGACATGGAGAGAGGGGGACAGAGACACTTAACATTGGTACATTTAGAAACTACTCTCACTTATACTTTGCACACAAACCGCCCGCTTGGAGTAAGAAATCATTCATATTTTTACGTGGAAATGCTTCCAACCCATCTTCTGCTGCTGTTCTCCTCTGCAATCGTCCAGTATCCGGTGACTTTTCGTGTGGTCCTGAACAGAGTTAGGCTTTATTCTACATTCATTCGCCCTGGAAGAAGCTTATTTGAAGAAAGGCTAGCCATGCATGTCGATGGTTTCCAGTGGGGTGATGAGAGTAACGGAATAGTGTAGTAGAATGGTCCCACTTCGCTTTTTTATGTACTTTATTAGGACAGCTAACCAACCGTACCAGTGATTGTCCGGGAGGTGACTTTATCGTCTCAACCTCGTGTTGAGATTGAGTTCAAACCACTTTAAATGTGAGCTGCAGCTCTACGTTTCTCTGGTCTGATGTTCATTCTTAACCCATCATTTTATACAGTTCATTCAAAAGGGGCGGTTCTGTCAGACTGGCAGGCTCTCTGACCTCGCTCAAGGGGGCGGTGACTACTTAATGTGCACAGTTATAGAAACAATTTCCTCTTATAGTTTCTAAAATCCCATCCCTCTCAACAAAAACACATCATTTTTCATGTACTGTGGTTCTTCCTTTAAAAGTTACGAGCTTATGCCTATGACCGTTAGTGGTAGATGGTGGTATTCTGTCATCGCACCACACTATCACACGGGAACGCCGATCTCTCGGTAGTCTAAACTGTGGCACAAATTGACTATATTTTCATAAATTAGGCGTTTTCAGTCTGAGAGTCTCTCTTCTCTGGCACTAGAGTCCTGAATCATGCAACAACACCAAAAAACTGTCGGTGGCCCTGGAGTTAAGAGAGAACTTGGGTAAATATAATGGGGGAATTTCACTTGACATGTGGACTGAAGATATTCAAAAAATAGGCACGGTGGCTTTTGTTTCCTCTCCCTCTAAAAACAGAAATAACGTATTCTAAATAACAAACTGCCTTTATTTACAAATTATTAAGAATGTCTGACCCCATTTTCAAGAATGCCCTTTTTCCCTTTTTTTCAGATTACAACCGCTCACTTTGGGTTATTTGAAAACAAAATTATCTCAAAAATATCGTTATTTTTTAAACAAGCCATAGAAAGTTGGTTGCAATTTGAGTTTAATCCACCAGAAAAGAGAACAAATAATACAACAAATAGGGTTGAAATCGGAAGTTTACATACACCTTAGCCAAATACATTTAAACTCAGTTTTTCCACCATTCCTGACATTTAATCCTAGTAAAACTTCCCTGTCTTAGGTCAGTTAGAATCACCACTTTATTTTAAGAATGTGAAATGTCAGAATAATAGTAGAGAGAATGATATATTTTATATTTTCTTTCTTTGATCACATTCCCAGTGGGTCAGAAGTTTACATACACTCAATTAGTATTTGGTAGCATTGCCTTTAAATTGTTTAACTTGAGTCAAACGTTTCAGGTAGCCTTCCATACGCTTCCCACAATTTTGGCCCATTCCTCCTGACAGAGATGGTGTAACTGAGTCAGGTTTGTAGGCCTCCTTGCTCGCAAACACTTTTTCAGTTCTGCCCACACATTTTCTATAGGATTGAGGTCAGGGCTTTGTGATGGCCACTCCAATACCTTGACTTTGTTGTCCTTAAGCCATTTTGCCACAACTATGGAAGTTTTCTTGAGGTCATTGTCCATTTGCAAGACCAAGTTGCGACCAAGCTTCAACTTCCTGACTGAAATCTTGAGATGTTGCTTCAATATATCCACATAATTTTCCATCCTCATGATGCCATCTAGTTTGTGAGGTGCACCACTCCCTCCTGCAGCAAAGCACAACATGATACTGCCGCCCCCCTGCTTCACAACATGATACTGCCACCCCCATCTTTGTCCCCATGTGCAGTTGCAAACCGTAGTCTGGCTTTTTTATGGTGGTTTTGGTGCAATGGCTTCTTCCTTGCTGAGCGGCCTTTCAGGTCGATGTAGGACTCATTTTACTGTGGAAATAGATAATTTTGTACCTGTATCCTCCAGCATCTTCACAAGGTCTTTTGCTGTTCTGCGATTGATTTACACTTTTCGCACCAAAGTAAGTTCATCTCTAGGAGACAGAACGCGTCTCCTTCCTGAGCGGTATGACAGCTGCGTGGTCCCTTGGTGTTTATACTTGCGTACTATTGTTTGTACAGATGAACGTGGTACATTCTCAGGCGTTTGGAAATTGCTCCCAAGGATGAACCAGACTTGTGGAGGTCTACAATTTTTCTTTCTGAAGTCTTGGCTGATTTCTTTTGATTTTCCCATGATGTCAAGCAAAGAGACACTGAGTTTGAAGGTAGGCCTTGAAATACATCCACAGGTACACCTCCAATTGACTCAAATGATGTCAATTAGCCTATCGAAAGCTTCTAAAGCCATGATATACTTTTCTGGAATTTTCTAAGCTGTTTAAAGGCACAGTCAATTTAGTGTATGTAAACAAACTTTGTGTCATGCACAAAGTAGATGTCCTAACCGACTTGCCAAGACTATAGTTTGTTAACAGAAATGTGTTGAGTGGTTGAAAAACCAGACAAAATGAAAAGGGCATATTGTCTCACCCCATGTTCAAGAATGGCCTTTTCCCTTTCCCTCAACACGGAAACCCTGGGGGTTTTGTTTTTCTTGGAATAGAAACACCATAATATTAATCAAATTAATTAAGCTGCTTAAAATCAATTTCATATACATATGTTTTTACAAAAAAAGGTTTTAAATTTGCTAGTACAGACAATATTTAAAACAGTCAAATGCTTCTCAAAGATGCCCTCTGGTGGTCAAACTAGCACTAACTAGCGTTGATGGCAACAACACTTAAATAACGTGCCATAGAATTCTGAGGCAGCCCGCATGCTGTGCTGCAGTACGACGCAACTTTTAAAGGAAGAACCACTGTAGCATGCACAACGCAGAGGATGGAAACGTCTTACATGTAGCGTGTATACCTTTCAAGTTACAGTATTTCCTTTTTAACAGTTTGAATGACATCACAAAATAACAACCAAACCGACAGTGTTATTTTAGGTCGCCTCTGATCATTCCCCACGTTCTATGTTAGAAATATTGTTCCAGTATTCCCCCCACCAGCGGTTGGTGTCGGTGTCCGAGGCACAAACGAAAAGGTTGGACCCTTTGTACAAGTTGTCAGCACCCGTGTTAGTAGATTGGCTGTAACTTTTAAACCAAATCTCCTGGTGTTTGTGCTTCAAAACGCTCAGTCCACTCTGAACGTTGATGCTTTGTTTCCTTAGACGACCGCAGTGCTTGAGGAAGTGTTTGAAGGACAAGAGAAGTTAATCTCAGCTTCAGTATAGCATGACTCCGAGAAGGGAAGTTGCTCACTCACGGAGACTGCTGGCTCGAAATGAAAAGAATAGTATATCAGGTTTGCTGATTGAATTTGACAAGATATCATAATATCAAGTCTGCTCCGAGTAGCAGGGGTTCCGTTTCGAGGCTGGTAACATACACATGGTGAACAAGCGATACATTTGGAAGTGTAGTTTCAGCATGAGTCTCATTGTGAGAGGCGAGGTAATCGAGTGAAACCTCGAAGTTTAGTGTCATCATTCCATTTTTATCTTAAAGGGCTGGGTTCACGGCCCTTTTGAGATCATGAAATAATGTTGGAGAGATGAGCATATTGTCGAGCCCGAATAAATTAGCGCATCATGGGTTAAGCAGTACTCCAGGACTGTTTCCAGGTAGCGACTTTCAGAGATGCGTTTTGTGGTCGTATTCCCCACAAAGTGGAGTGATTGTTCGCAACGGTGTGATGTGTTATTTGTATTCATGGTGAAAACAGATCGTCTTATCGGAGTTTGTGTGGAATGATAGAGTGATAGTTTACATCCTCGCTAGTGGTGTTAATTTTGGTGGAACTGTTCTCCGGAAAATCCAAGCCTAGTGATGGCGACGGATCTTTTTCCTCTTTCTCAAAATGTTTGCGTTTCTGTACTTAGCAGAACTTTTAGCGAACAATTGTCTTCAGTTTGATCGTCATTGAACCCTTTGTTACCTGTTACTTTGTGTGGGTTGGGTGTAGGAACGTAGCGATCAGGTTGATTGTAGTGGTAGTCATTTCTCTTGCGACATTGTTTATAGTTGTTGGTATTGTGATTTCGTGGTAGATACTGTTGTGCATCATCTCTCAACTTTCCTATCCCCGATAACGCACCCTCTAACTGAAGTGAGTGCTCCTGTTCAATATTGAAAACTGACATGTCAGGGCTCTTCGCGCGGCTCAATTTTGATGCCTCAAAAGCTGTGCTTGCAAGCTCTCTGAGTTCTGAGATTGGCAAGTAGGGCCCAAGTAGTTAATGAAGTTGGGATACATGTTCGACAGAAAATTAGTTTGAATGGTAATAGCTCTTCCATTCCTGTTTCAGTGAGAAGGCCAAAGTAAGCCTATGCTTGTGGTAGTTCATTCCGAGCTTGTTTGACAGTCTTAACCAGCGAGCTGTCCTGGTTGCGAATTGAAAAATCACTGAATTCTATTTTCAAAACTGTGGCAAGTTTTGCGTAGTCGTTTTGCACATGTTTCTGTTTTAGACGGATTAACCTTGTTACGTGTCTATTCGACGTTCGCTTCAACAGGTGAAGCCTGTCAGTATCTGTAGTGTTAGAGTACACCTTGGATGGCTACCCGATGTCTGCTAATAATGTGTGTGTCTTTTGACTTCCCTGGAACGGGGTCAAAGGTGCAGAAGTTGGGCCTTCCTCTGACACCGCCTAGGTTATACAGTGCCTTGCAAAAGTATTCAACCCCTTGGCATTTTTCCTATTCTGTTGCATTACAACCTGTAATTTAAATATATTTTTGGGGGGATTTCATGTAATGGACATGCACAAAATAGTCCAAATTCGTGAAGTGAATTAAAAATTACTTGTTTCAAAAAATTCAACAAAAAAAAATGGATAAGTGGTGCTATGAAGCCCCTAAATATGATCTGGTGCAACCAATTACCTTCAGAAGTCACATAATTAGTTAAATAAAGTCCACCTGTATGTAATCTCAGTGTCACATGATGCCTACTCCCCTCCTGGAAAAATAACATGAAATCGCGCTTATGCTTACTGAGGCATCAAATGCCTTAGTTCGAACTCCTTTGTGTAAAACATGAGGTTTGTAGGAAATCGTGCTTATGCTTAATAGGCTACTGAGAGAATGCAATAGTTTTGTGTACAACATGACGTTTGTGTGCAACACCAGTGACCAGACAAAGATGACCAAGGAGGGGGGGGAACGGCAGCGTAGCTCTCAGCACAGCAAGTACGTAGGTAAAAGATTTTTAAAAATGATACTGCACATGCGCAGAATGCCTGAGCAAAAATTAGGATACAGAACTCTGTATCTGTAGCCACTCTGATTTTTTTATTTTTTATCCCTAAGCTTCTCTTCCTTTATATTAATTTTCTGTATATTAATATCATACAGTGGACATTTAAGCCTATGCACCCTGATGCATTTACCGCTCAGATCTCTTACAGATGTACCGGGATGGACAATTAATATTTTAGGAAAGTTTAAACAATAGGCTGTAACATTTTGAATATGCTAGACATCGAAACACAAGGAACAGTTTTAATTTATTCATAACTTTTTTTTACTAGCCTTTCTGTAGCGTGTGTGTGACTGTTCTCGGGTCCATTTGGAAAAACAGGTCTCAGGTTTTTTTTTTATTAATTTATGTATATGGGGTCGGATGGGAAAGCCATGGATCCATTTTTTGGACCCGTAAAGACCTCTAGTGTGTATGCGTGTAATTTTGAATGTGCTCATGTCTGATATGCTATTTTAATCTTCTGAACACATTGTGTTTGAACATAAATTTTGGTCAGACTCATAACACAGGAATGTTGTAGCCATATCCTGGACCATTGGACCCATCTACCAGTTTTTATAGCTTGCATTATTCCTAGACATTACATTTCACTGTGACGCTGCTGGTGTTCTCCACTTTTTCGGAAGAGTTTGAAAAAAGCATGTCTTGGCCGAGGTCATGAATTCCCTCTATAGTGCACTACGTTTAACCAGGGCCCTTAGGGCAAGTAGTGCACTATGTAGGGAATAGGATGTAATTTGTGGTGCAACCATTGTTTTGCCGAATAAAAGAGCTCACTTACTGCTCAGCTCTTTTGTGTAACAACTTTAGCCATATGTTCATTCAACATGCCCTCCAACCAAATATATTTGAATAAAGTCAATGATCCTCTGATCAAACTCCCGCCCATACCATTGCTCCAAACCTCTCATCCTAGGACCAAAGAAAATCATTCTAGGATCAAGAGCTATAGACGGGTTGATTGTTCAGTAACAAAACCGAGGCTTGCGCAACTAAGGACCAAAACAGACTGAGCTGGCTTAGATTGTTGACAACATTTAAGCTTTATATATATGTCTATTGAAAACATAAATACATTTTTACAATAAGTGCTTGTCTCTCAAATACATCGTTACAGTTGTTTGTTAGCTAGCTAGGGAATTTTAGCCATATTAGCATTGACACAAAATCCGTTAAAACACCTCAGAACAAGGCATGGTATCAATAACAAGCTGAAACGAGCCACTAATGATTTCTAACATGGCAGTTTCTTGTCATTCTTGCTTGCAACCTGACCATCCAGAATCAGAACATCACAATGAATTTTGCCCCATGAAAGAGTGCACATCTTTTTTGACGTTGTCAGCTAACACATGTATACCAAGCTCGTGGTTTCAAATAGTAATTTCAATACCGTGTGAAAGTGACGTATTCCTATGTCGTACTTTCATTTTCATGTCCCTGATCTATTGAATTGGCTTGACGATTATATTATGAAATTCTTGAAAACACGGTCATATAAGATATATAACAAATTATAGTCGTGTTTGTGGATACATTTACTTGATGCCTTTCATTAAGTTTTTGCGCTGGAGACCATTCAAAAAGCCTACAAATGTTTGTTTTTTTAATGACAAGGCTACTTGCTACGTCACTTGCATGGCATAAAACAAACAACATCGATATATACAGAAAAGTATCTAAGTGGAATTATTTTCTGTATTGTGTGATGGAAAGCATGGTTCTTCTGTGGTCACTCGTTGTTCTCAGGTGGTCAAGAGGATTACGTGCTGTCGTACGAGCCAGTCAGTCAACAGGAAGGTGAGCTTCTTTTTCTCCATCAGTCAAATTCCTTTGGTGCCTTGTTAACATTTAAATTACATGTGATTTCAATGTGTAAAGCTTCAGGTGTCGTTGGTGTGTAAAAACACAATTTCAGTTAGAAGTGTGATGTTTTTCCAAATTGCTGGACTGTGTTTGGATTTTTCAAACACAATCTTAGCGGTTGGCTTTTTGTTCTCCCATCAGTGAACTACACCCGTCCAGTGATTATTCTCGGTCCCATGAAGGATCGGATAAATGACGACCTGATATCGGAGTTCCCCGACAAATTTGGGTCCTGTGTACCCCGTGAGTTACTTGTCTTACGTGTTTGCCCTGGTAAAAGACAGTGCTTTTACAGGTTATTTAGTTAATCAAACACAAGTTGTTGGCTGAGAAAACATGCACCGTTCATTACAATGGTAATTTTCTCTTTATGCATTGTTCATGGTGAAAATAGGAAATGTTTCTACTTGCAGGCCAACCATTTGGTCACGCAGTCTGAATAAAGCAGTCAACACAGTCTGAGTTGATCTCTTCTCACTAATTCTCACAAAATATGCATCCCAAATGGCACTCTTTTATACTCTGTTCAAAAGCAGTGCAATATAGAGTGCAATTTGGGACTTTTGCACTCTTCCCCACACATTTAAAAGCATTGGATTAATGTAAAGATGGGAAAGAGGGAGTTTCTGCCATACGTCGAACACTGGTCCTTTCCTTTACCCCCAGACACAACCAGACCTAAGCGGGACTATGAGTTTGACACCAGGGACTACCACTTTGTGGTGTCCAGGGAGCAGATGGAGAAGGACATCCAGGACCACAAGTTTATCGAGGCGGGCCAGTACAACAACCACCTGTACGGGACCAGCGTACAGTCGGTGCGTGAGGTGGCAGAGAAGGTACGTGAACCGAATAGAAGGCCATCGTTAACGGAACTTCTTCACTGTCTGCAGTCCCACCACAGCAGGAAAAACTGGTTTAAAAAAACAGCAGTTTCTGGTTGTATTGATGTACTTTCAACCAAGGCTGTTTTTTTCCCACCCTGGATGTAAACAGGCTTGAGTGTGTTCAGCCTTAAAAGCAACAGTCTGTAAGATGCCCAGTAATTTCCAGTAGATAAATATGCCCTTAGATTTTTAGGAATATGCATAGACACACTAGCGGTAAAAGTTTTAGAAAACCTACTCATTCAAGGGTTTTACTTTATTTTTACTATTTTCTACATATAATAATAATGAAGACATCAACACTATGAAATAAAACATGGAATCGTGTAGTAAACAAAAAAGTTAAACAGATTCTTCAAATAGCCACAAATAGCTTTCCCTTTATGACAGCTCTGCACACTGTTGGCATTCTTTCAACCAGCTTCACCTGGAATGCTTTTCCAACAGTCTTGAAAGAGTTCCCACATATGATGAGCACTTGTTGGCTGCGTTTCCATCTCTGTGCGGTCCGACTTATCCCAAACCATCTAAATTTGATTGAAGTCGGGGGATTTTGGAGGCCAGGTCATCTGATGCAGCACTCCATAACTCTCCTTCTTGGTAAAATAGCCCTTACACAGCCTGGAGGTGTGTTGGGTCATTGTCCTGTAGAAAAGCAAATGATAGTCCCACCAAGCCCAAACCAGGTGGGCTGGTGTATTGTCTGCAGAATGCTGTGGTAGCCATGCTGGTTAAGTGTGTCACCAGCACGGTGGGAAATACACATGCGGAAAATATCCGTTCACCCACACCGCATCTCACAAAGACACAGCGGTTGGAACCAAACAGCTTTGCACACTCTTGGCGTTCTCAAAACTAGCTTCATGAGGTGGTCACCTGGAATTCATTTCAATTAACAGGTGTGCATTCTTAAAAGTGAATTTGTGGATTTTCTTTTCCTTAATGCGTTTCAGCCAATCGGTTGTGACAAGATGGGGGGGGGGATACAGAAGATAGCCCTATTTGGTAAAAGTCCATATTATGGCATGAACAGCTCAATTAAGCAAAGAGAAACAACAGTCCATCGTTACTTTAAGACATGAAGGTCAGTCAATACAGAACATTTCAAGAACTGTGAAAGCTTCTTCAAGTGCAGTCGCAAAAACCATCAAGCGCTATGATGAAACTGGCTCAACATCCGCTGTTTAGAGGAGACTGTGTGAATCAGGCCTTCATGGTCGAATTGTTGCAAAGAAACCACTACTGAAGGACACCAATAAGAAGAAGAGACTTGCTTGGTCCAAGAAACACGAGCAATGGACTTTAGACTGGTGGAAATGTGTCCTTTGGTGTGGATGCCAAATTGGAGATTTTTGGTTCCAACCTCCGTATGTTTGTGAGACGCGGTGTGGGTGAACGGATGATCTCCTTATGTGGTGTTATGGTGTGGGCGTGCTTTGCTGGTGACATTTATTTAGAATTCAAGGCACACTTAACCTGCATGGTTACCACAGCATTCTGCAGCGATATGCCATCCCATCTGGATTGGGGTAAGTGGGGACTATCATTTGTTTTTTCAACAGGACAAGGACCCAGTACACCTCCAGGCTGTGTAATGGCTATTTTACCAAGAAGGAGAGTGATGGAGTGCTGCATCAGATGACCTGGCCCCCACAATCCCCCAACCTCAACCAAATTGAAATGTTTTGGGATGAGTCAGACTGCAGAGTGATGGAAACGAAACAAACAAGTGCTCAGCATATGTGGGAACTCCTTCAAGACTGTTGGAAAAGCATTCAAGGTGAAGCTGGTTGAGAGAATACCAAGAGTGTGCAAAGCTGTCGTCAAGAATATAAAATATATTTTGATTTATTTAACACTTTTCTGGTTACTACATGATTCCATATGTGTTATTTCATAGTTTTTATGTCTTCACTATTATTCTTCACTATAGAAAATTGTAAAAAATAAAGTAAAACCCTTGAATGAGTAAGTGTTCTAAAACTTTTGAAGGCTAGTGTACATGTAGCCTAGGTAGCTAAAAGGGGTCGCCATTGTTTAACTTTAGGTTCCTTCACCAAGCAAAGGTGCTCATTCAGGGCTCTGTGAAATCATGCTCCAGTTAATAGGAGTTATGCCTTATGTTGTCACCCAAAGTCATCTTTTATTTTCCAAGCTACAGCACATAATAAATGTTTTGGGGGGGACAGTACAGCGGGAAATGTAGAGGGAGACCGATAGTAGGGACATAGACAGAAGGTGGCCAAGACGGGGCTCGAACCCCCATCACCAGGGTGCATATGTGGTCCAGAGTCGGAAGCTTAGGCAACTACTCCTGACTCCGGCACAGCAAACAATATTTTACATAAAGCATATCATAGAGTTCAGTCTGGTTTGTGTTTCTGTATCGTGACAACACTGCACCCATCAGATTTCTCTGTTCCCCTCCCTAAGGGCAAACACTGCATCCTGGATGTGTCTGGCAACGCCATCAAGAGGCTGCAGCTGGCCCAGCTCCATCCCATCGCTGTTTTCATCAAACCCAAGTCTATGGAGAACATCATGTGAGTGGTAGCTGATTCTCTGTCAGATTTAGATGCTTATCCACCTGGTACAACTGTCAGCTTAGTTTTGCAGACTTGATGGTTGCTGCTACTAGCTCTGTCGGTTTGGAGCTTAACTGGCACAAAAGCCTGTCATGCAATCTGCAAATAACTTTTTTAAAATAAGAAAGAAGTTTAGGTCTGGTATCGGTGTGTCTTTCTACATTTGTTTTGGACTGCTAGTTGTTCTTGCTGGAATTAGTACCTGGATCTAGACACACTGTTGTGTACAGGGTTTTCACTATGCTGTTCTCTCCCTTTCTATCAGGGAGATGAATAAGAGGCTGACAGAGGAGCAGAGCAGGAAGACCTTTGACAGAGCCACCAAGCTGGAGCAGGAGTTCACTGAGCATTTTACAGGTGACAAACTAACCCCTTTCTTTGTGTCCTTGGCATGACATGGGACGGTTAGTTTAACATTTAATTGTTTACTTTATTTATGTGTATATCACCCTTTTTTAACACAGGGAAATCTTAAGGGGCTTCACAGCAAATAAATTACAATGGAAGCAACAGAATAGACAGCATTGCAAGTAGATGCATATAAAGGCTATTGGACGAGAAGCTACGCTTAACCAGTCACTAAGCCTTTTTTGTGTCTGTTTCAGCCATTGTTCAAGGAGACACCTTGGAGGAGATCTACGAGCAAGTCAAGCAGACCATAGAGGAACAGTCTGGCCTGTTCATATGGGTGCTATCCAAGGAGAAATTATGAAGAGGTCACACTTTCTACTCCCCTGTCGTCCTCCTCTCCTTTTTATTTATGATTTATGCCCTGTTCTGCTGAAACTGGAAACACTACCCTACCACCTGCAAAATGGTCCGAACCTTATCACCCCCCTTTTCCTCAATCCCCCTCCTCTGCCAGGCTTCTCTCATGACCTAAGTCTTCGGTCCCACAGACCGAGAAGTTACAGTGACGGCCAGTGATGTTGACAACGAATAGCCAGACCAGCAGAGCAAAGCACAGAGGGGCAGATGATGTTGTTCAAACGGTACAGTTCCTTAATGTTTGAAGGAGGTGACTTTCTAAGAAAAAAGGAAAGTGAAAGAACTTTTTAGTGGCTCACGGCTTAATAGTACCTCCTATTTAAGTCTAGTTTTTTTTCGTCCGAAGACAAAGGAAGTTCAGGCATTAGGTTATAAGTAGGGGAAACAAAGCAAAACGTTGCACGTGATAGCTTTAACAGCATGTCTTTTTAGTACCTTTTTTCCACTTTCTTTTACCCCCCAACCGTCATCCTTCAACATATTTATCATAGTAGTCTTATTTTTTTTTTTTAACACAGTTGTATTCACTTTCCCCCCCGCTCCTTACCAGTGTATCCATGTTAGAAAGCCATTGAATTTTGTGTCTTTGAGCAGCACACAGATGTTTCTTGTGCGGCACTTGATTGAACAGGGTTCTTCAACTCAAGTCCTGGAGGGTGTAGTGTGTCCATTCAAAGGGTTTAACGCTGACCTCTGCTCTTAACAAGAACTGTGTGACGCAAACAGCATTACTGTTTGTACGGTTGTAATTCTCGTTTGCATCCTACATGTGTGTTTGATTCTTGGAATAATATTGACATTTTCATGAGCAAAATGTGATATCGCTCCTACTAAAACCCTCTAGAACTTGAGTTTGAGATCAGATCAGTGTAAGAACTATGGAGAGTTTTTAAGCTGTGTCTTGCTGTTTAAATTACCATCTTTGATCATTTGAATTGTTTTTGAGAGTGCTTTTACAGATGCAAAAGTAAGGGACTGCCATTTTTAGGTGTCGTTAGGTTTGTCCGCAAAATGCAGATGCAAAAATGTAACAACTTTATTGTACAATGAGATTTTAACATATATTTAACCCTCCGTAAACTGCCTATTTTGTTATAATAAACGTCTATATTGAACTTTACTTAAACACTAATACTATGGGAATTATTTTGATTGCATTTTTAATCATATATAAATAAAAAAGTATAAAAGATATTTAAATATAAATATATATATTTTTGTTTTCTTTTACCACCACCTCCTGTAAAAATGTTTTTTTTAAAGAAATTATTAGTCTACATCAGAAAAAAGATTATTCTAATACAGTGCTCCCTTATTGTGGTTCTAAAGAACCTATGGGTATGCTCTTTTCCCCCACAACTAATACCTCAATTATTGATTAAACTGTGAAATTATGAACAGGGTGTCACTATTGTGAAACATTATCCCTGTTTCAAGTTTGAGGTGCCCCTAGACGCTGATCTTGGGTCAGTTTAGCATTTTCTCCCCAATGGTTAAGGTTAGGATTGATGGAGGGGAAGCTGATCCTAGTTCTGCACTTGGGGGAAACTTCATTCCGGAGCAGTTAGTCTGTACTGTACCAGGACTATAGAGACCTCTTCCCCTGCCCAGGTAAAACGCATGTTTTAGATTAGAAAGCAGTCTCAGAAAGGGCCACTATGGCAGCTAGTATCCTCCCGTGTCCTATTATAGTAACCGACTAGTTGTCTTTACATCATGTGAAAGCCTACAAGATTTTGAAAAAAAACGATGTAACCCATAAAACTACAGATGACTAGAAGTAATATAGCAAAAATATTAAATAACATATTTGTTTATTACACCTGCCAAATGTTTAAAGGCCCTGACTTGAAAACAACACAGCTTCACGTGAGGAATGTACTGGCTATTCTTGAGTGTTTTTTTTCCAGAATGCAATGATGCCGGTTCTATAGTAGATATGGGAACTGAAAGCCCAGACTTGACCCATTGGACTTTTTTTTATAGACTTCGTTCAACGGAGGGCTCTACACAAGGCTTGTGTCCCTCAGCGAGGCCTCCCCCCCATCCTCGCCTTCAAGATAACGGCTTTTTCTACACTGCAAAACTGCTTCTTCCATCACCTCACCACCTCCACTTTTGGGGGGACTGTCTGGAAACATGTAAATACCCTACCAATTCTCATTCATTCCATTAATCAGAGAGGAGAACGGCTCATAATTGAATAAAAAAATATAACATTTCTCATACAACTTAATGTGGTGTGGTGCAAGTATTTCTTTCTGTTGTGTGTGTGTGTGTGTGTAGTGCCCTATTTCAATTGACCACCACTCCAAGTGTTTGTTTCTGTGTGTGTATTGTGGAAATAGATGTGGGTCTGAAGATGGCTGTTGATGATTGTTGAGATATCCAATGACATTTTCATGTGCAAATTGCACTTGATTTCAAGATATCTGTAGGCTGGTGCTCAAGGAATGACATTCCCATGAGCGCAACATTACTTTTTTAAACATTTGAAGATATACATCATTAGGTCATTACAACAAACAAGCACACTCGGCCTATTGGGGAAGTCAGACAGAGGCAGCAAGAGTCCAAAGCCACCCCAAACTGGTAACAGCAATATGGTTGGATGCCTCTAATAGGAGCCGGTTTCCTGGACCCTGCTCAAGCCTTCTCTTGGACTAAAAAGCATGCTCTATTCAGTCTATTGAGAATATAATTTGTAAGGGTTTTTTCTTTTCCACATACTGTTATGCTCACAACACTCCACTACACTATTGAGAAAAGCACTCAATAATCGCACATACGGGGGGGGGGACATCAAATATATATTTTTTAGACATTTTTTAGGATAGGTGAAATATTTAAAATTGATTACGGAATGTATGGAAAAGGTATACTGAACAAAAATATAAACACAACATGTAAAGCTTTGGTCCCATGTATCATGAGCTGAAATAAAAGATCCCAGAAATGTTCCATATGCACAAAAGCTTATTTCCCTCCAATTTTGTTCACATCCCTGTTAGTGAGCATTTCTCCTTTGCAAAGATAATCCATCCACCTGACAGGTGTGGCATATCAAGAAGCTGATTAAACAGCATGATCATTACGCAGGTGCACCTTGTGCTGGGGGCAATAAAAGGTCACTGAAATGTGCAGTTTGGTCACACAACACAATGTTACAGATCTCAAGTTTTGAGGGAGTGTGCATTTGGCATGCTGATTGCAGGAATGTCCACGAGCTGTTGCCAGGGAAGTGAATGTTCATTTCTCTACTATAAGCCGCCACCAACACCATTTTAGAGAATCGCAGACCACTCCAGCCCAGGACCTCCACAATCAGCCTCTTCTCCTGAGGATCCTCTAAGACCAGCTACCCAGACAGCTGATGAAACTGGGGAGTATTTCTGTCTGCAATAAAGCCCTTTTGTGGGGAAAACTCATTCTGATTAGCTGGGCCTGGATCCCCAGTTAGTGGATCAATGGCCTCCCAGGCCCAACCATGGCTGCGCCCCTGCTCAGTCATGTGAAATTAATAACTGATTTCATTATATGAAATGTGAAATTGTTGCATGTTGCGTTTTATATTGTTTTTCAGTATATGTCACAAATATATGTATTTATTGATATATTTGGTAAATATACACTGCTCAAAAAAATAAAGGGAACACTAAAATAACACATTCTAGATCTGAATGAATGAAATATTCTTATTAAATACTTTTTTCTTTACATAGTTGAATGTGCTGACAACAAAATCACACAAATTATCAATGGAAATCAAATGTATCAACCCATGGAGGTCTGGATTTGGAGTCACACTCAAAATTAAAGTGGAAAACCACACTACAGGCTGATCCAACTTTGATGTAATGTCCTTAAAACAAGTCAAATGAGGCTCAGTAGTGTGTGTGGCCTCCACGTGCCTGTATGACCTCCCTACAATGCCTGGGCATGCTCCTGATGAGGTGGCGGATGGTCTCCTGAGGGATCTCCTCCCAGACCTGGACTAAAGCATCCGCCAACTCCTGGACAGTCTGTGGTGCAACGTGGCATTGGTGGATGGAGCGAGACATGATGTCCCAAATGTACTCAGTTGGATTCAGGTCTGGGGAACGGGCGGGCCAGTCAATAGCATCAATGCCTTCCTCTTGCAGGAACTGCAGACACACTCCAGCCACATGAGGTCTAGCATTGTCTTGCATTAAGATGAACCCAGGGCCAACCACACCAGCATATGGTCTCACAAGGGGTCTGAGGATCTCATCTCGGTACCTAATGGCAGTCAGGATACCTCTGGCGAGCACATGGAGGGCTGTGTGGCCCACCAAAGAAATGCCACCCCACACCATGACTGACCCACGCCAAACCGGTCATGCTGGAGGATGTTGCAGGCAGCAGAACGTTCTCCACGGCGTCTCCAGACTGTCACGTCTGTCACGTGCTCAGTGTGAGCCTGCTTTCATCTGTGAAGAGCACAGGGCGCCAGTGGCGAATTTGCCAATCTTGGTGTTCTCTGGCAAATGCCAAACGTCCTGCACGTGTTGGGCTGTAAGCACAACCCCCACCTGTGGACGTAGGGCCCTCATACCACCCTCATGGAGTCTGTTCCTGACCGTTTAAACAGACACATGCACATTTGTGGCCTGCTGGAGGTCATTTTGCAGGGCTCTGGCAGTGCTCCTCCTGCTCTTCCTTGCACAAAGGCGGAGGTAGCGGTCCTGCTGCTGGGTTGTTGCCCTCCTACGGCCTCCTCCACGTCTCCTGATGTACTGGCCTGTCTCCTGGTAGCGCCTCCATGCTCTGGACACTACGCTGACAGACACAGCAAACCTTCTTGCCACATCTCGCATTGATGTGCCATCCTGGATGAGCTGCACTACCTGAGCCACTTGTGTGGGTTGTAGACTCCGTTTCATGCTACCACTAGAGTGAAAGCACCGCTAGCATTCAAAAGTGACAAAAACATCAGCCAGGAAGCATAGGAACTGAGAAGTGGTCTGTGGTCCCCACCTGCAGAACCACTCCTTTATTGGGGGTGTCTTGCTAAATGGCTATAATTTCCACCTTTTGTCTATTCCATTTGCACAACAGCATGTGACATTTATTGTCAATCAGTGTTGCTTCCTAAGTGGACAGTTTGATTTCACAGAAGTGTGATTGACTTGGAGTTACATTGTGTTGTTTAAGTGTTCCCTTTATTTTTTTGAGCAGTGTATCATACTAAATGGAGGGACACACGTTTACCTTTACTATGTTACGTCAACCCCTGAGTCCAGGTTGAACCACCAGAGGGTGATAAAGGTGTATGCTGTCAAAGCTTTAGGGGAAGAGGGCGCCTTGAGAAAATCTTCAATCCAACCAATGAGGTTGACTGAAGTAGTGAGTTCTATGTGGAGCTAGGATATGTACAAAATGTGGTGAGTGTGTTCATGACCAAGCCATTACAATGTGAGAACTGCAAAGGATATGGTTATGTAGAAAATGTTTGCAGACGGTTAAGGTATGAAGACCGGAATATAGAAGATTGATGATGCAACTGTGGTGGGGACCACAATCCTGAGTTCCTGGAGTGCCCTACAAGGGTAAAGGAGGTTGAGGAGGCAGAGATCAGGGCTATCCATCAGATATCTTATGCAGAGGCAGTGGAACGGGTTAAAGGAGAAAGTACCATTAAAGAAGCTTTTGTGTTGAAAGACCCCCCCTAACCTGATCTGAATGTTTTTCAACAGTCAAGCGAACCAGGTACTTTTATTGTGAAGGTGGTGGGTTTTTTGGCATTTATTGCTACATTTATAAACTGTACAGCACAAGTACCAACATTGTGGCTGTGGCCCAAATGTGTTTGGGACTTCAATACCTCACAGCTGAGTCACTGTAGCCTGTGTAGGGATCTGATTAGATTTTAACATTTTAAAAGAAAGTAGGTTGATTTTAATTTTAATAAAAAAATTGTAGTTTGTGTGAATATTCTTCCCCCGCCCAGATCGTTTCCGATTTTGGGATATTTTTTCCATCCGGCAACAGTAGGTGGCGGCATGCACATTAAAATTGTGCGAATGCCATTATACCAAAGAAGAAGCATTATTTATATATAGAGAAGAAGAAGAAGACATTGTGATAGCCCTCAATGGCGCTGCTCATTTTGTCACCAAAGTGAATTGGCACAGAAATGGGTGAGCTCTCTTTGGCTGCAGTGTACCAGCAAAGGAAAGTAGCTTAGTGTTTTTATTTGTTCAGGCCTGGTTTTTATAAAGCACTTGGATGAGAAAAGCATTTGTGTGAAACAATTCCGAAATCATCACATTTGATTGGCGGTACCAGGATTATTCACTTGTACCCTTTACACACTATCATGCCAAACAGTACTGGGCTGGCTCAGATATTTTCCTTTCACATTGTCCTTTTCAGCATAGTTTCAGCAACTATCATGGATGTGTAACCAGGCCAGCTCAGCACAGTTTGGCTTGGTTTGGCTCAGCACAGTGAAAATGGTACTAAATATCTGCTAAAGGGGAAGCCAAAATAATATTCTGCTAACTTTAGCCAGTGGCTGAACCACGGATTACAGTTTAACCTGGCATATAGACTACTTTGAGGATGAGGACCCATCTAACATTAAGCTGTAAAATACTAAACCCCTTCAAGAGGAATAGAGGGAGTTAAAAAGTCAATGCAAATTACATTTACATATTTAGATTGAGAAACACAGAGGGTTTCCTCTAGTTTGCTGACTCACTTGTCTGTGTAAAGCAGTAATACACTAAAATACAACATAGAGATTTACACTTATAATGACTCAATACCTCCTGTTACCAGCCATCTGCCATGTTTCTGCATGGTGCCAATAGTTCATATAGCAGTGGATGGTAAGTCACGTTTTAACGAGCAGATAAACGCAAAGGTGGCTCCTTAGTCAGGAACAGAGGTGTGATGTCAGACTATTACATCATCAACATGCGTCACAGTTCCAACAGATCAGTGTGTAATGGAACCCACTCAAGCTGTAGATAGATATAAAGCCTGCTTGCTTGAAAAACACGTGGTAGTAATGCAGAGGTGTGGTAAAAATGAGTCAGCTTCGTGGTTTGAAACAGAGCTAATTAAATACTCTACAGATATATTTTTTTGCTCTTCTTTTTAAGCTCCTTTCACACTATATGATATTTGCCACTAATTTACTGTTCGTAAGACGTCCCAAACTGTGTTCTATGAGGACTGTCTAACTGGCTCCTGATGGTCGTATGGGCTCCTGGACTGCAGATGATGGTCGGCTAATAACTGTGTTTTGGCCCATAATTGGTCCTGTGGGATGAAAACACCCTACCATCACCCCTTATCAAGCATCCTCACAGCTTACCCATTGTAGAGAGCCGCACTCAAGGTGAAGCCACTCTCACACCTCAGCCCCCTCCTGGAAGTTCCTGCTCACCACACAAACCTCCCACCTCCTCTCTTACTCCAGCACACCCCATCTGGGTGGGAGTCACAAGGCAGGGTGGGTGGAGAAAGGAATGCTAGGGAGTCCCTAATCCCATCACACCACCCCCTGTTAGAGAGGAAGTCCTGCACCACCAGAGACCAGTGACACATCAAACAAGAGGTTTCAGGTTTTATATACCAATCACGGACAAACCGTTCCGGATATGTGCGTTAGAACATTTAATAACACTTTATTTCAAAGAGGTATACATAAGGATTCATAATGCCTGATATTAAGACTACCTAACACCTTCATGTGTGTTTAAGTTTTACACTGAGTGTACAAAACATTAAGAACATGACAGACTGCCCAGGTGAATACATGTGAAAGCTATGATCTCTTATTGATGTCACTTGTTAAATCCACTTCAATCAGTGTAGATGAAGAGGAGGAGACAGGTTAAATTGTATAGTCACTTCACTCCTACCTACATGTACAAATTACCTCAACTAACCTCTACCCCCTCACACTGACAAGGTATATAGCCTTGTTATTGTGTTACATTTTTTTTTATTTTTCACTTTAGTTTATTTGGTAAATATATTCTTAACTCTTCTTGAACTGCACTGTTGGTTAAGGGCTTGCAAGTAAGCATTTCACGGTAAGGTCTACACTTGTTTTATTCGGCGCATGTGGCAAAGTTTTTGATTTGTTTTGTGTGTGTGACATTCAGAGGGTTAATGGGCAAGACAAAACATGTAATTACCTTTGAACGGGGTATGATAGTTTGTGTCAAGAGCTGTAATGCTGCTGGGTTTTTCACACTCAACAGCTTCCCATGTGTATCGAGAGTGGTCCACCATGCAAAGGATATCCAGACAACTTGACACATTGGAGTCACCATGGGCCAGCATCCCTATGGAACACTTTCAACACCTTGTAGAGTCCATGCCCTGACAAATTGAGACTGTTCTGAGGGCAAAAGGGGGGTGGGGGGTTGCAACTCAATGTGGTGTTCCTAATGTTTGGTATACTCAGTGTATAATGGCGTTCATGAGAACACTCATAATGCTTGATTAAGTATTTCCTCGTAGTCAAAGTCCATTATAGCCTTTTAAATTTGTGTCTGACTGATTGAAGGTAAATTGGCCAGTTATTTGCCTGATGATGAACTACTACATTTAGAGCCAACTCTTTCTCCATCCACTCCAAAGGGTCTATTTTAGGCTATGCCACTCATACTCAGACTATAACAACGATAAGTGCTCATCATGAATGGATGGCACAGCACTCTCCACGCTTACACCCGATGGTGCACGATAATGATATGCATGTGCCATGAGTCAGCTGGAGCGGCAACTGTTGGAGAGGCGTTGCTGTCACACGTTCCACTACCAAATCACGCTCGGGCAACGGGCACCTACTCACATCACGTTAGCACGGAGGATGTCAGTGAAGTGAGTATAGCACTGGGCAAGGGTCCTCTCTTCCAAGTCATTGGCTGGGATTACACAAGCCTTTTATAGATTTTACACAACTAATTTTACAAAGATGATTATGTAACACCAACAACCACCACCTGGGAGAGAAAAAGGCTTGGGGTAAAAGAGGTCACAGGGAGTAAAGAGGGAAAGACAATGTAAAAAGAGTAGTAAGGTAAAAAGAAAGAAAGTAATGGCAGTTTACAGAGAATGATTTAAGATAGCATATCAGGAACATAGCCAAAATAAAGGAAAAGTGAAAGGGGGATACCTAGGCAGTTGTACAACTGAATGCATTCAACTAAAATGTGTCTTCCGCATTTAACCCAACCCAACTTAATCGACATCCACGTCTTCGGCGCCCTGGGAACAGTGGGTTAACTGCCTTGGTCAGGGGCAGAACAGCGGATTTTTACTTTGTCAAAATAGAGTAAAATGGAATCAGGGTAGAGGTTAATTCCATTTAAATTCAGTCAAGTCCAGGAAGTAAACTGAAATTCCTAGTCCAATTTTCCTCAAAAGAAATTTGGAAAATTGTCTTTGTAATTCAGTTAACTTTTTGAATTTGACTGAATTGAAATGGAATTCATCTCAACCCTGTTCAGAATAGAAAGAAGCAGCTCTGTATATCTGTTTGTAGTCCTCTGAGGTAAGATTTATACCATTACCACAAGAGGGATTAGTTTTAGCTGTGGTCCCATTCTAATGGCATAGACATAATTTGGTTTATTTCAGATTAGATATTCAATAAAACTGATGGATATCAAACTAAAACGATAGCATGTATTTATTCACAATAAAATGTATATATCAGTTCTGCTTGAAACCTGTGCATGACACAATAGAATATACAATATATTTAGTTTTAAATTACAAACCTGTCTGCACAATGTGAAAAAATATCAGGTTCACATTAGACATTAGCGACCTTTGAGGGGCAATGTCATTGAAAGCATAGAGTACAGTTTGTCAATATTCACCCAGAATTTTTTTTTCATTTAAAACTAGAGGTTTTGTGTGGCCAGTTATTTGAAACAGATCTTCACTAGTCAACACACCTGGGTTCAAATACTATTTGTTTTTCTTCAAATACTTGAGCTATAAACTTCCGACGGGTACCCCAGGTAATCTTAGGTTTTATTACATACAATGGGCAGGAACTACTGTATATAAGAGCAACGTCAACTTACCATCATTGCGACCAGGAATACGACTTTCCCGAAGCGGATCCTCTGTTTTGCCCACCACCCAGGACAATGGATCGGATCCCAGCCGGCGAACCAAAAACAACGACGCCGTAAAAGGGGCAAATGAAACAGATCCTCACTAGTCAACACACCTGGGTTCAAGTAGTATATGTTTTCCTTCAATTACTTGAGCTATGAACTTCCGGCGGGTACCCCAGGTAATCTTAGGTTTTATTACATACAATCGGGAGGAACTACTGGATATAAGAGCAACGTCAACTTACCATCATTACGACCCGTAAAAGGCGCAGACGAAGCGGTCTTCTGGTCAGGCTCCGGAGATGGGGCACATCAAGCACAGCTCCCGAGCATACTACTCGCCAATGTCCAGTCTCTTGACAACAAGGTTGATGAAATCAGAGCAAGGTTAGCATTCCAGAGAGACATAAGAGACTGTAACGTTCTTTGCTTCACGGAAACATAGCTCACTCGAGACACGCCATCAGAGTCGGTACAGCCAGCTGGTTTCTTCACACATCGCCCTGACAGAAACAAGCATCTTTCTGGTAAGAAGAGGGGCGTGGGTGTATGCCTTATGATTAACGAGACGTGGTGTGATCATAACATACAGGAATTCAAGTCCTTCTGTTCACCTGACTTCTATCATTATCTACCAAGAGAATTCTCTTCGATTATAATCACAGCCGCATATATTCCCCCCCAAGCAGACACATCTATTGCCCTGAACAAACTTTATTTGACTCTATGTAAACTGGAAACCACATATCCTGAGGCTGCGTTCATTGTAGCTGGAGATTTTTAACCAGGCTAATCTGAAAACAAGACTCCCTAAATTCTATCAGCATATCAATTGTGCTACTAGGGCCGGTAAAACCCTGGCTCATTGTTATTCTAACTTCCGCAACGCATGTAAGGCCCTCCCCCGCCCTCCTTTCGGAAAAACTGACCACGACTCCATTTTGTTGCTTCCAGCCTATAGACAGAGACTAAAACAGGAAGCTCCCGCGCTCAGGTCTTGTTCCGACCAATCTGATTCCACGCTTCAGGATTGCTTCGATCACGTGGACTGGGATATGTCCGCATTGCGTCAAACAACAACATTGATGAATACGCTAATTCGGTGAGCGAGTTTATTAGCAAGTGCATCTGTGATGTTGTACCCACAGCAACTATTAAAACCTACCCAAACCAGAAACCGTGGATTGATGGCAGCATTCACGCGAAACTGAAAGCACGAACCACTGCTTTTAATCAGGGCAAGGTTACTGGAAACCTGACCGAATACAAACAGTGTAGCTATTCCCTCTGCAAGGCAATCAAACAAGCTACGCGTCAGTATAGAGACAAAGTAGAGTCGCAATTCAACGGCTCAGACACAAGAGGTATGTGGCAGGGTCTTTCAGTCAATCACGGATTACAAAAAGAAAACCAGCCCCATCGCGGACCAGGATGTCTTGCTCCCAGACAGACTAAACAACGGCATCCCCAGCCGCGTCCTCAGAGCATGCGCAGACCAGATGGCTGGTGTGTTTACGGACATATTCAATCAATCCTTATCCCAGTCTGCTGTTCCCAGAGGGCCACCATTGTTCCTGTTCCCAAGAAAGCTAAGGTAACTGAGCTAAATGACTATCACTACAGTGATATGGCCCTTGACTAGAGACTAGTCAAGGACCATATCACCTCCACCCTACCTGACACCCTAGACCCACTCCAATTTGCTTACCGCCCAAATAGGTCCACAGATGATGCAATCGCAACCACACTGCACACTGCCCTAACCCATCTGGACAAGATGAATACCTATGTGAGAATGCTGTTCATCGACTACAGCTCAGCATTTAACACCATAGTACCCCTCCAAACTCGTCATCAAGCTCGAGACCCTGGGTCTCGACCCCGCCCTGTGCAACTGGGTACTGGAATTCCTGATGGGCCGCCCCCAGGTGGTGAGGGTAGGTAACAACATCTCCACCCCGCTGATCCTCAACACTGGGGCCCCACAAGGGTGCGTTCTGAGCCCTCTCCTGTACTCCCTGTTCACCCACGACTGCATGGCCATGCACGCCTCCAACTCAATCATCAAGTTTGCAGACAACACTACAGTGGTAGGTTTGATTACCAACAACGATGAGACGGCCTACAGGGAAGAGGTGAGGGCCCTCGGAGTGTGGTGTCAAGAAAATAACCTGACACTCAATGTCAACAAAACAAAGGAGATGATCGTGGACTTCAGGAAACAGCAGAGGGAGCACCCCCCTATCCACATCGACGGGACAGTAGTGGAGAGGCTAGTAAGTTTTAAGTTCCTCGGCGTACACATCACGGACTAACTGAATTGGTCCACCACAGACAGCGTGGTGAAGAAGGCGCAGCAGTGCCTCTTCAACCTCAGGAGGCTGAAGAAATTTGGCTTGTCACCAAAAGCACTCACAAACTTTTACAGATGCACAATCGAGAGCATCCTGTCGGGCTGTATCACCGCCTGGTACGGCAACTGCTCCGCCTACAACCGTAAGGCTCTCCAGAGGGTAGTGAGGTCTGCACAACGCATCACCAGGGGCAAACTACCTGCCCCCCAGGACACTTATACCACCCGATGTCACAGGAAGGCCATAAAGATCATCAAGGACAACAACCACCCGAGCCACTGCCTGTTCACCCTGCTATCATCCAGAAGGCGAGGTCAGTACAGGTGCATCAAAGCAGGGACCGAGAGACTGAAAAACAGCTTCTATCTAAAGGCCATCAGACTGTTAAACAGCCACCACTATCATTGAGTGGCTGCTTCCAAAATACTGACTCGACTCCAGCCACTTTAATAATGGAAAAATTGATGTAAAAAATGTATCACTAGCCACTTTAAACAATACCACTTAATATAAGGTTTACATACCCTGCATTACTCATCTCATATGTATATACTGTACTCTATACCATCTACTGCATCTTGCCATCTTTATGTAATACATGTATCACTAGCCACTTTAAACAATGCCACTTTTATATGTTTACATACCCTACATTGCTCATCTTATATGTATATACTGTACTCGATACCATCTACTGCATCTTGCCTATGCCGTTCTGTACCATCACTCATTCATATATCTTTATATACATATTCTTCATCCCTTTACACTTGTGTGTGTATAAGGTAGTTGTTGTGAAATTGTTAGGTTAGATTACTCGTTGGTTATTACAGCATTGTCGGAACTAGAAGCACAAGCATTTCGCTACACTCACATTAACATCTGCTAACCATGTGTATGTGACAAATATAAGTTGATTTGATTTGATTTTAAGCTTGCTTGGTGCAATGGAGCCAATTGAATAGTCCCAAATATAAGCAAACGCAGGCTCAATTAAACACTCAAAGTGTTTGATAAAAAATATTGATTATTTTAGCCCAGGTCTTGTGGACCAAATCCCACCATAACCGTGACATGAGCTGATGTAGACCCCTAGAGGCCTTTACATTGACTCTTGGGTACTACATTGATATTGACTACTGCATTGTTGGGTTTAGAGCTTAAAACTTGACCTTAACGTGACCTTAAAACTTGAAACTGGGTCGAAGACAAATTCCCTAGAGAATCCATCCAACGTGAAATCAGTGGTACGATGACACTAGGTATGTAATGAATATAGCTTACCTGTGTGTGTTTTGTAACTGGAACTGAGACCAGTCAGTGGGCATGCCCGCTTTATCCCAGCTAGTATATTTGGTTCCTTGGAAGTTGTGGGAATGTACGTTTTTGGTTCCCCATTGATACTGGGAACAAAACCATACGTTTCCTCACCAGTATAAAGGGAAAACTATTTAACATTCTGAGAACAGAAGTGAACATTTCACCTTTTCTAGGAACATAGATTTTTAGGTTTCAAGGACATTCTGAGAATATTTTACTATGGTTTTATCAACGTTCTGAGAATGAAAATTGTAGGTTATTTAAAGGTAATTAAATAACACTTCTAGCTTAGTTTAACTGTGTTGAACACCAAGCACAGATAGGACACATGGGAATTAATTTGCTTAGACATTAATCATGCAATCACATTTATTTGTTATTGTGGCACGGCATCAGTAGGGTCAAACCTATGATCTTTTGTTCTCTATCCACGGACTTAGTCCACTGTGCCACCAGGGTGGAACTAGCATCCCATGTTATTATTATTATTTTTTACTCAAACAAAGCTGTTCATTTTAATCTATTCAAACAGACCCAATTTCAAAAGAAACAAGCCCTCATTAAGAACACACCTGACCACACGTTTTGTTGATGCTGAGAACAGAATGTATTTTAAATAACAATCTTAGAGCGTTCTCTGAACGTTACTAAAGTTTTCTTGTGGTTTTCTTAAAGTTCTCAGAACAATGAGAACATGACTTTAAAAAGAGCCACGAAATATCCCACAGAAAAATGTTATTTCTTTGTCAAACCAGTTGGAGAACGTTCCTAGAACATTACCAAAACTGAATTTAAATGTAACCATGTTTGAACTTTTAGGAAAAGTAAAGTAAGAAAGTACTTTTTTTTTTGTGAAGTTCGTTAAATGTGCTGAGAATGTTCCAAAGCCAAGCAGCTATCCTGCACCATTCCCAGAAAGCTGTGGGAAGGTTTATGCAAAATAACCATAGGACAACCATGCTCTCCCCAAGCTCTTAGAAACATATGGTTCTCAGAACATTATGTGCTTGCTGGGGTGTGTGTGTGAAAATGTGGATGAGGGTGAACACGTCTGTGTGTGTGTTGGTGTGTGGTATGAATGAATCAGGGAGACTCAGTGCGCACACAGTGCCTCTTCCGCCTCCTCCATCGTGACGTGCAAGAAAACCCCACAAGCATGCTACAAAAACCATCCAATGCAGACACTATATAGAAAGATAGCAAAACAGAGAAAGAAAATTCAATCAAAAAACATAGACTAACTTGTGGAGGTGACCTGACTGACTCTTGTGTTTGCCTGAAGTTGAACTTGTTAGTTAAAATTTAAAAGGATGAACACATAGTTGTGATTCAGAAGTAATGAAACACACAGTAGTAATGGGGGGTATAGAGGGAGGGATAAAGGAAGGGAGGGAGGTATAATTACAGTGAGAGGCAAAAGAGAGAGTGGTGAGAGTGAGAGGCACTCTAACCCTGCCCACTTCGACAAAGCCATTCAACTCCGATATAGTGAGCTCTCTGAGGCTTCTCCAGTGCTGTGCATATCAGCAGGACAGGACACCACCACACTTCTTTTTGCAAGGACTAAACTAGAGTGCACACTCTCCCAAACACTTCGTTTTTACAAAGACTGGACAAGAGTTTCTATTTTTATACAGTAAACCTTATTTTACCAACTGGACAAAACAAGAGGAATGGTTTTACAAAGCAGAGAGCTTGCTTTTCTGGAATTGACAAGAGAAGTGGTTTATGAGGACTGGAGCAAAGACCTGGTTTGTGAGACCAAGTAAAGATAGTAGTGAGGTAAAGTGCTTTACCCCATAGGAGTAATACAAGGGCATTGCCTGGTCTCAAATCTCTACTTTCCAACATCCAACTTTTTGAAGCTAGCAGCACCTCACTCAGAGAAGGATTGTACTTTTCTCAAACTTGTTATTTCTGTCTCCCACACAAGTGCTTTGTTGGTGTCGGTGAAACCCCATCAACACCTTGTGAATCGGGAGAGATAAGGTGAGGAGAGCTGTCCGGTGTGCTGCTGTCCTCTACTCACCCTTCTCCAAGTATTGTGTGCACGTGTGTGAGTCGGCGTTCTGTGGCACAGGATGCCCTTGTTAGCCGCGTTTGCCGGGGTGCTGGCGTTGCTTCTCGCCAGGCTTCAGACAGGATGTGGATCCCCTACTTTGGCTGGACCTCTGGCAGCTGTGGATGTGGCCATGCCAGAGCAGGGGCTGGTGGAGGAGACCCAGGTGACCAACTGTCCGTCCTGTGTGCTGGCCCAGATGACGAGGGGTTATGACCCGGTCCCTCCTGGATTTGAATCAGCATCTGAATCTGTGGCTTGGACTTCGGGCCAAACGGACATGGTGGAAGCGGTGAAGCGGCACATCCTCAACATGCTCCACCTGAGTGCACGGCCCAACGTCACGCACCCGGTGCCACGCGCCGCCCTGCTCAACGCCATCAAGAAACTACACGTTGGCCGTGTGGGTGAGGACGGCAGGGTGGAGATCCAGGAGGAGGGACTGGGGGGTGCTGGCGGTGAGTGGGCGGCACTGCCCGAGCCGCCCTCCGAGATCATTACCTTTGCCGAGCCAGGTGAGTCAGCGATTTTGTGTGCCTCTGTATGTTTGTGTGGTTAGCAGTTACAGTAATAACATCAATTACTTTCTTGATTTGTTTGATTCATTTAAAGAAGCACCACTCAGCACTATTAATCCGTTGTTATAGTACCTGAAAGTACTCACTGTTATCACATAATTATTTCCTGATAAATATCAGGTAAACCTGTGGAAACAGTTGTTTAAAAGGGCAGTGCAGTCCCAAAAATGTTCAATCTTTTAAAATAATATTTTCACACTATGAGGTTGAAATAACACCCTGAAATTGTGAAAATTATGATAAAACCCTTTTAGTTTTAAGAGCCTTAAAAAAAAAACTCCTGGAATTTCAGCCTGTTTAGGTGGGATGGAATTTTTCACAATCTGATCTGATTATTCTGACCAATGACCAGTCATCTTTTATTTGCATATGCATCCTCCTACTTTGAAGATCTAAGTTGGGTAGGCTCTAGAGTCTAGACGATCCTATCGACCAATCAGTGCTGTGTATGTAAATATATTTACATTTGTATCATCACGATCAGACTGAGCATTTCGATTGGCAAAAGGAGGCTCGTGGAAATAAATGATTAAAATATAAGTTTGAATTTGTTTTCATTAAATAAACACACAGTGATTTATTAAATATACAGTGATGATTTAAAAATTAAATTAAAAGTATGCAAGCGGGCAATTAAATAACGTGCTACCTGCATGTGTAAAATGTGTGTGCCTGGGTTTGGGTCTGTTTCAATATTGATGTGTGTCTGTGGTGCTTAAGGCATCTCTTCGAATTTGTAGTCAACACGGCTTAGATTAAACTATTGACGTCCCTTTGCAATTTCTTCGTTCGGGGGTTATGCGCACCGGCTACCCACGTGCCTTGGCATCTTTAGCTAGCACGAGTTCCCCACGCTTAAGCGAGTGTCGAATGCGGTTTTTGACTCAAAATGATTTCAGTGTGTACTCAGCTACTAGAGGGCACTTAAGGATTTTGCAAAATATGTTTGCCAGGTCATCATTGGAAATAAGAATTTGTTCTTAGCCGGCTTGCCAGGTTAAATAAAGGTTACATGAAATGTTGGTATTAGATTAAGAACAAGGAATTGTAAATTATGTGACATGCTAGATGTGTATAAATGTAGTTCAAGATGGACTATAATTCATGACTAAATTAATATTATCTCAAATGCTCAATAAACTGTGTGTCAGTGAGTGTGTCAATAACCATGAGTATTAGTGTGTGCATGCATCTGCCTGTTCCTCCATCCTCCTCTCTTGGAGTTAGTGTGTATGTGTGCGGGCACATCAATGGTAACAATTAATTTCTCCATAGCCATATCCAGGAAAATCATATACATTTCTCCGCTGTATGTCTTGTCAATTTAAACAGGGTAGCGAATTTTTGTTCACACTTTGTTGGTCTTGCCGATTTAAACATTGTAGTGACTTGGGTCACACTTTATTTGTATAGTCCCATATAGATGATCTACAGATGGTCAATCTATCAGCAAACAATCTGTTGATAAGCAACTGCTTGCTGAGGCTAGCATTAGGTTTAAAACAAGGATTGCGGCAAGGGTTGAGGTTAGGGCTATGGTTAGGGTAAGCGTATATATTTTTTAAATATCAATATCAAATCATTTCTGGGTTACAATTTAAGTACCTTACTGTAATAGATTTCCATGAAATAGATTTCCATTACTTTTGCCCCAAAAATATTTATCTTGCAAGAATTTAGCTTGGAGTGCTCTGAGTTGGGGGGGGGGACTGAAAACTATCTGTTATTGCCAGAGGTTTGGAACTTTCTTTGTTATTGGTCTATTAACCAATGTACCGCATACTGCTTGGTAATTGTGTGTATAAAAAACCTGGGCTGTTGGCTGTGGGAAATCCTAGGCAGGGAGTTTGCAGGGAATCAATTGTCTGGCAGTCGGGGGAAATCGGCCTTAAAGCTACTGTCGTCCTACCAACGCTACCACAAGATCAGGCTCTGAATGAGACCTAACCCAGTTTAATTTATACCCAGCGTTTGGTTGGTGAAGTCTAGTGGCACTTTGTATCGATACAAAAAACTTCACAGTATAACTGTATCCTAATGTATGGGTTTTTGCATTTTAGGCCTCGGTTTTCAGAATTTTACAACAGCGGGTCAACCACTTGATTGAAATACGTCAACCACGTTCACATCTATAGTTGGGAATTTTCATATGCAGGTGTGAAGTGGATGAATCAGAGACAACGATACGAAAACAACAATAGGAGAGTTTTAATACAATGCATCAGAACTACAACATGTATCCCCTCCACGTGCAACAGTGTGCTCTCATGCGCTGCACGCCACCGCAACGAGGGGGATGCTCTGATTCTGGAGGCTCTCCTGATTGCGGGCTGGCCATTGTGTATGGCAGCAGAGCGGCGCAACCAGCATGTGACAAGCACATTCTTCTCCTGCTTGCTTGCTTACATAAATGTGCATAATGGCTTGGTGCTTTAAATAACCACCCTTTTGTATGAACCTTGGATTTAAAAAAGTGGCGGTGAAATTAGGGGGGATTAACGATGCGCAGGGGGGGTCGAAGGGCCCGACCGACATACCTGCGCGGTTTCTAACCGTACATAATCACTTCATTCATCCAAATATGGGGCCAAATAATTACTGTGGAGGCTATAAGTGGATATGGGGATGGGGGAGAAGGAGAGAGGATAGAGAGGGAGAAAAAGAGAGAGAATAAAGAGAAAGAGAAAAAAGAGGGTGACCAAGAGAGAAAAAGAGAGAGTGGGAGAGGACCAAAATAGTGAGAAGGGAGGGGACAGAGAGAGAGAGGCGCCTGCCACCTCTCACAGCAATCAGCACTACCGTCTACTCTGAATGAATAGTCAGGAACCAATAACACATCGTTAATGACATTCCTGTAGTGGCGATGGTCTTTTTTCGCCGACTGAGATTTCTTGGAAGATGAAGATGCTTTTCTTTTTTTATCTGCTGCGCTATCTAGCCAAATATATTTAGAGGTGCTTCGCTTTCAAGCTTTTCTATTTTCCCTGTTTTGTTTGTTCATTCATTCATTGCAAGTAAAAGGAAAAAGAGATAGAGAGCCTTGCTAGGGAGGGAGGGATTTCTGTTGTCGAAAAAGTATAAATACATTTAGTGTTGTTTGGTTTTACTGTACATGCATATCCATATCCATAAGAGATATGAGTTGCTCCCTTTTCAGTACAAAAGCCCCCAAAGCACTCCCAAAAAATGTACAACTCTGACTGTTTTGGTGGTGACTGTGCTTTATTTGGTTAGCTAAAGTAGTTGTCCTTTTTGTCTGTGATAAATTTGGTGCGATTCCCAGGACACCGCTGAGCACCAGCTATGCACGAATTCCTCAAATGGTCTTAGAACACATTCAGTTTTACTGGTCAGGAAACGTATGGCTTTGTTCCTAGAACCAATGTGAAACCAAAAACGAGCGTTCCCACAACTTTCAAGGAACCAAACGTGGTAGCTATAGACATTTTTGAGTGTACATTTTTAAAACGTGTTTAAAGACTAGAGGGTTAAAATAACACTGTGTGTGTTAAAAGTATTGAACACAAATAGTTACAACATTACAGATGATTAACCACTTTTGCTGTGCAGATCCTCATTGCGCATTTTTGAAGTGTTATCTTATACTGGACATTGGAAGTGCTACAGGAGAGGGTTGAACTTGAATTTAGTCAGATGTAATGGAGGAATTCTATACGTGGGCACAATTGAATTTAGTCCAGGACAAAGTATCCATTGTTGTGGTCACCTAAAGATTATTTATCTGTTGTTATTCCATGTCTGAGGGGTATACTTCTTCGTGGGATAGAGGAGTTAGCGAGCTAACTTTGGTCAATTCTGAGTTCAACTTGGGATAACCGTTGACACCAAGGTTTCTCACCTTTTACCCATGCAGGTACATTTCTATGGCAAGAAATCCTTCAGCTCTAACCTGCTCCTGGGCAACTCCACTTTATCCTGAATGAAGTGTCTGAGTTGTGCCTCTTTCCAGCGTTGTGCCTTTTTCCTTAAAATAGGTATGCAATGTGAGATAGGCTGGCAATTGGGGATGTGTGTTGTTAAGTGACGGGTTGCACATGGTTGAACTTTGTCTCAATTGCAGCATGGTGACAGTGGAGAGAGACTTCTCAGTAGCTCTCCGTAGACAGGCCACCACTCCTGGGTCCGTTTTAAAATGTAGGCCTAAACAAGCGTTTCTTATTGGACAAGTTCAGGAAGTTACCTCTTCCTTTCAAAAAATGTTCTCCCTACTGGACATGACCCAGGACTGTGGCGTGTGAACAACCCACAAAGGCCCTCTCGATCCTGCAGGACTCAGAGAGATTAAAGAAGACAGTTTGTGTTGTGGGTTAGAATGTCCTACACGCTCTGATTAACTCAAGTTTGTTTGAGAGTATGAGATTAAAAGGGGATCTGTTTTTAGAAATAACACTTTATAAGAGCTTTCATGAATAAGGATGAGTGTATTAGTATTTTATTTGAAAACATTTATTTTCAAATTCATACGTTTGTATAACATTTATTATAATATATTTTTTTAAGCGTTTAAGCATGAACAATAGCCATATCAGACAACAAATATGTCCAATTGGTGTTCATGAGGCTGTCCTAATATGGACACCATACACATGTCCAATCACTGCATCTCCAGGACCCTAACCTACCGTTTATTCATGAAAGTAACTAGGCGGTTATTATAAAGTGTAACCAGGCTCACAACAACCCTCTCACAGCCCATTGCTTTCCAAAGTAAACAGATGCCAAAGTGACTGGGGAAGATACTTCTGAGCCCACCTAATCAGACATGACAGACCTTGAACAAATACAGTCTTGTACAGAGTATGGAGTTTGGATAGAATGGAGTGTCCACTGTCAATAGCATGCATAATACACTATATATACAAAAGTATGTGGACACCCCTTCAAATGAGTGGTTTTGGCTATTTCAGCCACACCCGTTGCTGACTGGTGTATAAAATCGAGCACACAGCCATGCAATCTCCATAGACAAACATTGGCATTAGAATGACCTTAAAGAGGAGCTCAGTGACTTTCAATGTGGAACCATCATAGGATGCCACCTTTACAACAAGTCAGTTAGTCAAATTTCTGCCCTACTAGAGTGTGCTGTAAGTGCTGTTATTGTGCTGTTATTGTGCTGTTATTGGGAAGTGGAAATGTATTAGAGCAACTACAGCTCAGCCACAAAGTGGTAGGCCACGCAAGCTCACAGAACACGACCACTGAGTGCTGAAGGGTGTAGAGCATAAAAATCATCTGTCCTTGGTGTTCCAAACTGCCTCTGGAACCAACATTGCACAAGATCCAGCCCCCCCCCCCCCAAAAAACAAAAAAAAAATATTAGTCGGGAGCTTCATGAAATGGATTTCTATGGCAGACTAGCCACATACAAGCCTAACATCACCATGTGCAATGCCAAACGTTGACTGGAGTGGTGTAAAGATCGCCACCATTAGACCCGTTTCACCATCTGGTAGTCGAACCCAGACGAATCTGGGTATGGCGGATGCCAGGAGAACGCTACCTGCCCCAATACATAATGCCAGTTGTAAAGTTTTGTGGAGGAGGAATAATGGTCTGGGGCTGTTTTTCATGGTTCTGGCTTGGCACCTTAGTTCCAGTGAAGAGAAATCTTAACGCTAAAGCATACAATGTCAACAAAACAAAGGAGATGATCGTGGACTTCAGGAAACAGTAGAGGGTGCACCCCTCTATTAATATCGACGGGACCGCAGTGGAGAAGGTGAAAAGCTTCAAGTTCCTTGGTGTACACATCACTGACAAATTGAAATGGACCACCCACACAGACAGAGCAACAGAGCCTCTTCAACCTCAGGAGGCTAAAGAAATTTGGCTTGTCACCTAAAACCCTCACAACTTTTACAGATGCGAAATTGAAAGCATCCTGTCGGGCTATATCACCGCCTGGTACGGCAACTGCACCACCCGCAACCGCAAGGCTCTCCAAAGGGTGGTGCAGTCTGCCCAACTCATTACCGGGGGCAAACCACCCGCCCTCCAGGACAGCTACAGCACCCGATGTCACAGGAAGGCCAAAAAGATCATCAAGGACATCAACCACCTGAGCCACTGCCTGTTCACCCCACTATCAACCAGAAGACAAGGTCAGTACAGGTGCATCAAAGCTGGGACCGAGAGGCTGAAAAACAGCTTCTATCGCAAGGCCATCAGACTGTTAAACAGCCATCACTAGCACATTAGAGGCTGCTGCCTATAGGCATAGGCTAGAAATCACTGGCCACTTTAAGGAATGGAACACTAGTCACTTTAATAATGTTTACATATCTGGCATTACTCATCTCATATGTATATACTGTATTCTATACTATTCTACAGTATCTTAGCCACTTAATAATGTTTACATATCTTGCATTAATCATTTCATATGTATATACTGTATTCTATACTATTATACGGTATCATAGTTACTTAATGTTTACACATCTGGCATTACTCATCTCATGTCTATATACTGTTTTCTATACTATTCTACGGTATCTCATTCACTTAATAATGTTTAGATATCTTGCATTACTTATCTCATATGTATATACTGTATTCTATACTATTCTACTGTATCTTAGTTCGTTCTGCTCTGATATCGCTTGTCCATATGTACAGTGCCTTGCGAAAGTATTCGGCCCCCTTGAACTTTGCGACCTTTTGCCACATTTCAGGCTTCAAACATAAAGATATAAAACTGTATTTTTTTGTGAAGAATCAACAACAAGTGGGACACAATCATGAAGTGGAACGATATTTATTGGATATTTCAAACTTTTTTAACAAATCAAAAACTGAAAAATTGGGCGTGCAAAATTATTCAGCCCCTTTACTTTCAGTGCAGCAAACTCTCTCCAGAAGTTCAGTGAGGATCTCTGAATGATCCAATGTTGACCTAAATGACTAATGATGATAAATACAATCCACCTGTGTGTAATCAAGTCTCCGTATAAATGCACCTGCACTGTGATAGTCTCAGAGGTCCGTTAAAAGCGCAGAGAGCATCATGAAGAACAAGGAACACACCAGGCAGGTCCGAGATACTGTTGTGAAGAAGTTTAAAGCCGGATTTGGATACAAAAACATTTCCCAAGCTTTAAACATCCCAAGGAGCACTGTGCAAGCGATAATATTGAAATGGAAGGAGTATCAGACCACTGCAAATCTACCAAGACCTGGCCGTCCCTCTAAACTTTCAGCTCATACAAGGAGAAGACTGATCAGAGATGCAGCCAAGAGGCCCATGATCACTCTGGATGAACTGCAGAGATCTACAGCTGAGGTGGGAGACTCTGTCCATAGGACAACAATATATTGCACAAATCTGGCCTTTATGGAAGAGTGGCAAGAAGAAAGCCATTTCTTAAAGATATCCATAAAAACTGTCATTTAAAGTTTGCCACAAGCCACCTGGGAGACACACCAAGCATGTGGAAGAAGGTGCTCTGGTCAGATGAAACCAAAATTTAACTTTATGGCAACAATGCAAAACGTTATGTTTGGTGTAAAAGCAACACAGCTCATCACCCTGAACACACCATCCCCACTGTCAAACATGGTGGTGGCAGCATCATGGTTTGGGCCTGCTTTTCTTCAGCAGGGACAGGGAAGATGGTTAAAATTGATGGGAAGATGGATGGAGCCAAATACAGGACCATTCTGGAAGAAAACCTGATGGAGTCTGCAAAAGACCTGAGACTGGGATGGAGATTTGTCTTCCAACAAGACAATGATCCAAAAAAAATACAAATAAAGCAAAATCTACAATGGAATGGTTCAAAAATAAACATATCCAGGTGTTAGAATGGCCAAGTCAAAGTCCAGACCTGAATCCAATCGAGAATCTGTGGAAAGAACTGAAAACTGCTGTTCACAAATGCTCTCCATCCAACCTCACTGAGCTCGAGCTGTTTTGCAAGGAGGAATGGGAACAAAATTTCAGTCTCTCGATGTGCAAAACTGATAGAGACATACCCCAAGCGACTTACAGCTGTAATCGCAGCAAAAGGTGGCGCTACAAAGTATTAACTTAAGGGGGCTGAATAATTTTGCACGCCCAATTTTTCAGTTTTTGATTTGTTAAAAAAGTTTGAAATATCCAATAAATGTCGTTCCACTTCATGATTGTGTCCCACTTGTTGATTCTTCACAAAAAAATACAGTTTTATATCTTTATGTTTGAAGCCTGAAATGTGGCAAAAGGTCGCAAAGTTCAAGGGGGCCGAATACTTTCGCAAGGCACTGTATATAGTCTTAATTAATTCATACTTAGATTTGTGTGTATTGGGTATTTATTGTGTAAATTGTTAGATGTTACTTGTTAGATATTACTGCACTGTCGGAGCTAGAAGCACAAGCATTTCGCTACACCCAAAATAACATCTGCTAATCACGTGTATGTGACCAATAAAATATTACTTGATTTGATTTACAATGTCATTGTAGACAATGTTGTGCTTCCAACTTTGTGGCAACAGTTTGGGGAAGGCCCTTTCCTGTTTCCTTTGCACAAAGTGAGTTCCATACAGAAATGGTTTGTGGAGATCGGTGTGGAAGAACTTGTCTGGCCTGCACACAGGCATGGCCTAAACCCCATCAAACACCTTTGGGATGAATTGGAACACTGACTGCGACCAGGCCTAATCACCAAACATCAGTGCCCAACCTCACCAATGCTCTTGTGGCTGAATGGAAGCAAATCCCCGCAGCAATGTTCCAACATCTAGTGGAACGAGTGGAGGCTGTTATAGCAGCAAAGGGGGGACCAACTCCATATTAATGACTATGATTTTGGATTGAGTTGTTCGATGAGGAGGTGTCCACATAACTTTTTTTGGTCATATTGTGTATCTCTCATTTAGCCCAAAACTCTATTTAATACACAGAGTAAGCATTTAAATTGATTTAAAGAGGCTATACGGCTTTTACCTTTGGTGTTGCTCTTAAGCCAAAAGGGGTTCCCTAAAAGGACAGAAATATTTTTCAGAAATTACATTATTGGACAGAAAGGGGCACAGCTCCAGTCATCATTTCTGTACAGCCTTTTTTCAACATACTCATTTGTTTTTAGCAGAGCCCCAAAAACATGCATGTGTTGCCTAACCAAAATGACTGTGAACATTTGAAGCATTGCTCTCATTGTGATGACTAAATGCCCTATTCCCTTTCCTGCTCTAGGAAACTCTCCATCTGCCATGACCTTTGACATTTCCAAGGAGGGCAGCGAGCTCTCGGTGGTGGAGCAGGCCAACGTGTGGCTCTTCCTGAAGCTGGCCAAGGGGACAGGGCGGGTCAAGGGAAAAGTGAACATCCAGCTTCTGCAGCGCCGCCGGCAGAAGCCGAAAGCTCCAGGCTCTGCATCCACCTCCACTGAGACCCAGGGCGAGGAGGAGGAGTTGGTGTCAGAGAAGATGGTGGACACACGGCGCAGCGGCTGGCATACTCTCCCCGTGCCACGCAGCATCCAGTCCCTGCTGGATACCGGTGGCAGAGTCCTGGACCTGCGAGTCTCCTGCCCACTGTGCACCGAGGTGGGTGCCAAACCCGTCTTGGTCCCCACCGAGGACGAGCAACCGGGACGGGAGAGGGAACAGTCCCACCGGCCATTCCTCATGGTCGTACTGCGGCCTGGCGAGGAGGAACACGCTCACCGCCGTGCCAAACGAGGCCTGGAGTGCGACGACAAGATGCACATGTGCTGCAAGAGGCAGTTCTATGTCAACTTCAAGGACATCGGCTGGAACGACTGGATCATCGCTCCGCCAGGCTACCACGCCAACTACTGCGAGGGTGACTGCCCCAGCCATGTAGCCAGCATCACTGGTTCCTCGCTGTCCTTTCACTCCACTGTCATTAACCACTACCGCATGCGGGGCTACGCGCCCTTCCAGAACATCAAGTCATGCTGCGTGCCCACGCGACTACGCGCCATGTCCATGCTCTACTACAACGAGGAGCAGAAGATCATCAAGAAGGACATCCAGAACATGATCGTGGATGAGTGCGGCTGCTCGTAAGAGACAGTACAGAGCAGTAAAAGACTCATCCATAATAAATAGGCACCATTGATATGATGGACATAATATAACTGGTATGATGGACAATACATTTTTGGGGAGTTCTTTGACTGATCTGTCTGTTTTGTCTTATTATCTGACAGGGTATCGTTAAATCGGAATAGTCTCTGTGGCACTTTCAGATAAAAAAGAGATACATCATATATTTTTGTTAAATGGAGACAGAGTGAGACTACTTATCACTGTTTATGCGCAATGTGATTCCTGCTTCTCTGCACTGCAATGAACATGGAACAGTTCCCTGAAAAAAAACTATGCAACTGATGAAGTATTACGATGTGTTGTATTTTTGTTAATGTTTCTTTATATGTGTTTTGTTTCTTAATTGTATACAAAGTAGACTTTTTTTAGTACTTTTTTTCTCCAAATGTGTGTCTGTGTTTCAAATGTTTGTATTGTTATTGTTGAGAGATACTTGAAAGACATAGGTTTGACCAGCTACTGGAGCCAAACACTAATATAATTATTAACAAGGTTTATTATTAGAATTATTATTATTGTTATCCATTTCTGAACTACTTTGTCTTTGTACATAAAAATAATGAATGTTGAAATTTGCACTATACCAACATTCTTGCCAGCTTGATCACATTGACGGTAACTGGCATTTGGGCCTGCATGAAGAGATACTGCAGGTAGCCCAGTGGTTAGAGCGTTGGGCCAGTAACTGAAAGGTTGCTGGATTGAATCTCTGAGCTGACAAGGTTCTGTCCCTGAACAAGGCAGTTAACCTGCTGTTCCCTGGTTGGCTGTCATTGTAAATAAGAATTTGTTCTTAACTGACTTACGTAGTTAAATAAAGGTTACATTTAAAAAACTATTTTTTTAAAGAGAAGACTATACACAAGACACATTTAACACATAAACAGCACATACTATAGCTACGGATAGTCTCTCAATCAAAGTAAGGCCAAAGATGGGAGCACCATTAGCTTTTTCAATATGATTCATTTACCAGAAGGACATTCTCTACTAAAGCATCTTGATTAATCTTCCTAACAACTGGTGATGACAAAGAAAAAAAAACACTTTGACCAATCTATGAAAATTATGAAACGAACACTTCAAAGAGTCTGAAAATGTCTTCCAATGGTTAAATCCATTTGGTATGACTTTTTTCCTGCTTCTTTTGTTCAACACTTCTTTCAAACTGAAATTGGAGAGCAGTGGTGTTCCAAACATATGAAATATATGATGATATTCATAACATTACACATGTCATAAATGACAAACATACAAAGGTCAGGGAATGTGTTTGAGAGAAGAGAAGACACTGAAACAACACATTTAGACAACTTTACATACTCTTGAGTTACTGAAAATGATTTTGCTCTGTTGTACAAATCAGAACTGTTGCTTATGGATATTTTTTTATATAATTTATTTGGCAGCAATTTTTTGCTTCATCATTAAACACAATGCGTTATACTATTTCTGTCATGTTTTGTTTCAGTTATCCGTAACACTTTACTTAATGCGTCCAGGTTTTCACAATGGTTGAAATTTCGTCCAGTCAACGCTTACTCCAAATCCAATGCTTTTACATTTATGATGGGGGAAAAAGGTAGAAAATGTGCAAAATGACGCAAAAAGTCTGTCAGGCTGTCTTAGACACATGGACATAAAGTGGCTACTGTGGAGCCAACACCAGCAGGGAATGCAACCCCAGCGAGGGACAAACTAGCCCTGCCACAAAGCTGGTTGGCTGGATGCTTGTGAGTGACATTGAGCTGCAGTTGCAGGGCCATGTCTGACCATAAACAAGGCGAGCAGCAAACATTCCACAGGCTTCAAGGGCAAGAGACGTGAGTGCTCGCTGATAACCCCTTATAAGATGCCAAGGAGGAGGACGATTGGAGTGATTTGGCAAGCAGGCCTCAGAGGAGTGCTATCTCGTGGCCCTAAAGATGGTTCAGGGCCCCTTGTTGGCACGTGCTTGTTTTTCAGATCCCTGGCTTGAAATATCCTGGGAGGAAATGTATGTAATGATGCTAAGGCTAACAGGAGTTCCAATAAAAAAATTGCTTGAAGTAATTGTCCAGTGTTTCCAGATTTCTATGAAACATGACCTATAATTACTTACAATATGAGTGAAATAGTTTTCCTTACAAATAATGGTCATGAAATATGTTAAAAAGCAGCTATTCTGTGTTGGAATGGTGTGTGTATACTCCACCAGCAGAATGGTGTCGGTAAGCAGACCCGCGAGCAATTGCGTCCCCTCATGATGAGTTCAGATTTTTTGTGATACAGAGTTTAATGACTGTGATAGGAGAAAAAATTAGGATGGATCAACAACATTGTAGTTACTTCAAAATACTTTCTAAAAGAAGCAAGCCTGTACAGAATAACGAATATTCCATCCTTCTTGCAATAAGGCACAAAAGTAAAACTGCAAAAGATTTGGCAAAGCAATGAACGTTATGTCATGAATAAAAAACGTTATGTTTGGGTCAAATCCAACACAACACATTCTGAGTACCACTCTTCGGCATCATGTTATGGGTATGCCTATTATCGGCAACGACTGGGAGTTATTTATGATGAAAAGAAACGTTCCTGAGTGGCCCAATTTACGTTGCTGATGCACATACAAACACTTCTAGAAAACACACTGAAAACATGGTCCCCAGCCAAACTTTGTGTCCTAATTGGCTGAAGACAATAACCACTCTGAGGTAGTGTGGGAGGAGCCAGAGTCCAAATGTCCATTCGGGCACACAGATTGGCTGAAACCAAGAGGCGGTAATAGACCCCTGAGAGGGGAAGAACTCACTCCAATGGGACTGTAGGGAAAGTCACCGTACACAGGCATGGCCTTTTTTACAGTAACATAATTGACAAGGCTTGACATTGGTTATGATTATGACAGTGGATGCCTTTCAAACTCACAAAATCATAGGCATGATGCAAAATAATCTCTGAAACTGATAAGCTGGTTTTACTACAAAAATATTTGTCTAAGCCTCCCTGATAGATATGGATGTAGCTAGATACTGTCTGCCTACGTACCTAGGTACATTTGTACACTTTGCTCACAATGAAAAAGTTTAGGGATATGCCATATTTCTTTCTATTAGTTCTAAATGTAATGTCTGTGCCTGTGCACATTTTGTTATGTTACAGCCTTATTCTAAAATTGATTAAATACTTTTCCCCTTATCAATCTAAACACAATAACCCATAATGACAAAGTGAAAACAGGTTCTTTGAACTTTTTGCAAATGTATTAAAAATAGAAAACAAAAATGCATCCTGTTTACATTGATCATCCTTAAGATGTTTCTACAACTTGATTGGAGTCCACCTGTAGTAAATGCAATTGATTGGACATGATTTGGAAAGGCACACACCAGTCCAAATAAGGTCCCGCAGTTGACAATGCATGTCAGAGCAAACACCAAGCCATGAGGTCGAAGGAATTTTACGTAGAGCTCACAGACAGGTTTGTGTTGAGGCACAGATCTGGGGAAGCAGCATTGAAGGTCCCCAAGAACACAGTTGCCTCCATCATTCTTAAATGGAAGACGTTTGGAACCACCAATATTCTTCCTAGAGCTGGTTCCCCTCAGGGAGGTGACCAAGAACCCGATGCTCACTCTGACAGAGCTTCAGAGTTCCTCTGTGGAGATGGGAGAACCTTCCAGAAGGACAACCATGCAGCACTCACCAATCTGTATTTAAGTATTCATACCCCTTGACTTTTTCCACATTTTACAGCCTTATTCTAAAATTTATTTAAAAAATTCCCTCAATCTACACACGATAACCCATTATGACAAAGCAAAAAGAGGTTGTAGAAACATCTCAAGGATGATCAATGGAAACACGATGTAAGGCTCAATTTCAAGTCTGCTAGCAAAGGATCTGAATACTTATGTATGAAAACGTATGTAAATAAGTTGTTGAATACGTATGTAATTTTTTGTATTTATTTGGAAAATGTGTTAAAAATGTCTAAAATGTCTAGAATAAGGCTGTAACGTAACAAAATGTGGAAAAGTCAAGGGTCTGAATACTTTCCGAATGCACTGTATATAAATATCTTTGGCGTTCCCATTAATGCAGTCAAATTTCGAAGATCGATAGAAAAGATCCATATTTATTTTATGGTGGTTCTACATGGTCTGAGGCTGAGCCACACTATCCTTTATCCGGCTTCGGTACACTGGAAATGGTGTTTGGCATGGTGAGCTGGGAAAGCTGAGAGACTCCTTGTGCTTGTCCTTGTGGCGAATGGTCTTGTCCTGTCTGCGACGTATGGCCAGCTGGATTCTGCTGGAAGTAGTGTAAGTGGTGTAGGAACTCTGTTTGGACCTCTTGCAGAATATTTGCTGGTACTGTACATCTGCTGGAAAGACATGTTTATGGTGTTCGCATTTTACCCTTTTTGTGGAAGGGACATTTTACAGTTGGTAAAGGTGTGAAACGAATGGGACCTACAGTACGCGTTTAGAGACCGGCTAGTGTATTGTTTAGGACAAGGGTGTGGGTGTGCATAGGGTGTGAAAAGTCTTAGGAGGGCAGTTCTTACACAATATATGTGTAAGAATTGGCAAGACAAGACAAACTGGCAGCAGACCAACAGTAAATGCAGGTATAAGTACACAAGGGACAAGGGTCTACCTAAGCCCACACCGCACCTCCAGAAAGTATTCATACCCCTTATTCCACATTTTGCAGCCTGAATTAAAAATGAATTACATATTTTTTTCTCATCCATCTACACACAATACTCCTTAACGACAAAGTGAAAACATGTTTTTAGAAATTTTACCAAGTTTATTGAAAATGAAATACAGAAATACCTAATTTACGTACGTATTCACACCCCTGAGTAAATCATGTTAAAATAACCTTTGGCAGTGATTACAGCTATGAGTCTTTCTGGGTAAGTCTCTGAGAGCTTTGCACACCTGGATTATACAATATTTGCACATTATTCTTTGTAAAATTCTTCAAGCTCTGTCAAATTTGTTGCTGATCATTGCTAGACAGCCATTTTCAAGTCTTGCCATAGATGTTCAAGCTGATTTAAGTCAAAACTCTAACTAGGCCACTCAGGAACATTCAATGTGGTCTTGGTAAGCAACTCCAGTGTATATTTGGCCTTGTGTTAAAGGTTATTGGTAAAATGTGAATTTGTCTGTTGGAAAGCAGACTGAACCAGGTTTCTCTTTAGGATTATTTCTGTGCTTAGCTGTATTCCATTTATTTTTATCATAAAAACTCCCTAATACTTCCTGATGACAAGCATACCCATAACATGATGCAGCCACCACCATTCTAGAAAATATGAAGAGTGGTACCCAGTGGCCCAAACATAATGCTTTGTATTCATACATTTCATTGCTTTGCCACATTTTTGGCAGTGTTACTTTAGTGTCTCATTGCAATAAGGATGGATGTTTTGGAATATTTGTTATTCTATTAAAACTTTCTTCTTTTAGAAAGTATTGTGGAATAACTACAATCCATTTTCATTTTTTTCCTATCACAGCCGTTAAATTCTGTAACTGTTTTAAAGTCACCATGGGCCTCATGATGAAATCCCTGAGCAGTTCCCTTCCTCTCCTCCAACTGAATTTGGAAGAACGCCTATATCTTTGTAGTGACCTGTTTAATTAAAAACTTCACCATGCTCAAAGGGATATTAAATGTATTTTTTAACAGATTTGTTTTTACCCCTCTATTAATAGGCATCCTTCTTTGCGAGAGATTGGAAAACCTCCCTGGTCTTTGTGGTTGAAACTGTGTTTGAAATGCAATGCTCAACTGAGGGGCCTTACAGGTAATTAATTGTATGTGTGGGGTACAGAGATGAGATAATCATTCAGCATTTAATCTTATTATATTATTATAAGTCCATGCAACTTATTATGTGACTTGTTTAGCAAACCTTTACTCCTGAACTTATTTAGGCTTGCCATAACAACGGTGTTGAGTACTTATTGACTCAAGACTTTTCAGCTTTCAGTTTCAAATAATTTGTAAAAATGTTAAAAATATATCATTCCACTTTGACATTATGGATACTGTGTGTAGGCCAGTAAAAAATAGCATTAATCATTTATATTCAGGCTGTAACACATCTAAATGTGGATAACATTTAGGGGTGTGAATACTTTCTGAAAGCACTGGCCAATAGATTGGGCTTAATTTATACTGAACAAAAATATTAAAAATGTTCCTTAATTACAGTTCAAATGAGGAGATCAGTCAATTGAAATAAATTCATTATGCCCTAATCTATGGACTGGGAATACAGATATGCATATGTTGGCCACAGATACTTTCAAATAAATGGGCCTCACAATGGGCCTCAGGATCTCCTCCGGGTATTTCTGTGCATTCAAATTTCCGTAAATAAAATGCAATTGTGTTTGTTGTCTGTAGCTTATGCCTGCCCATGCCATAACCCCCCCCCCCCCCCCACCATGGGCACTCTGTTTACAACATTGACATCAGCAAACCGCTTGCCCACACAACACCATACATGCCGGTTGGACGTACTACCAAATTATCTTAAAACGATATTGGAGGCGGCTTATGGTAGAGAAAGGAACATTTAGTTCTCTGTCAATAATTCCCTCAAAACTTGAGACGTCTGTAGCATTGTGTTGTGTGACAAAACTGCACATTTTAAAGTGACCTTTTAATGTTCCCAGCACAAGGTAATGATCGTGCCGTTTAATCAGCTTCTTGAATGAGTGACCAGTGTAGCGTTGAGGTGAAAAATAACACCTTTTACATTACTTGAGAAAGGAGAGAATTGAAACAGAGGGTTAAAGAGGAATGAAAAGAAAATGATGAGGAGCAGAGCGGGGTTGAGCGTGAATATGTATTAGCAAGAATCATGAGAAAGGATTGAGGGTGTAAGTGTGGTCTATTATGATATTACCCCAGGAACTTGATTTAGAATGCTTAAGAGTGAAGCTATAGTAATAGGGTGAAAAGATCAGATCAGAAAAAACAAAATCCCGTAACCAATTGTGCTGTTGTGTATGTTTTTTCATGTTATTTGTAACTTATTTTGTACATAATGTTTCTGCCACTGAGTCTTATGACCGAAAATAGCTTCTATATATCTGGACAGCAATTACTCACCCTGTGCTGGAGGAATACTTTTTCTTCAACGAGCTGGTCGGGAAGGATTTATATCAGACGCCTGACAAGGCCCTCATCCCTGTCATTCGCAAGAGAAAGAGACGGTGGTGTCGAGGACGAAGGTCCAGGTGCTTTGTAAGAATCCGTCGCCAAGAGGGTTAATCTACCTTTACCATCAGTCCTATTAGCCAACGTACAATCAATCGATAATAAAATAGATGAACTATGTTCATGTATATCCTACCAACGGGACATTAAAAACTGTAATATCCTATGTTTCACCAAGCTGTGGCTGAACGACGACATGAATAACATACAGGTGGCGAGTTTGAAGCATTTTTGCCAGGATAAAACAGCAGCCTCTGGTAAGACAAGGGGTGGTGGTCTGTGTATATTTGTAAACAACAGCTGGTGCACGAAATCTAAGGAAGACTCAAGGTTTTGCTCGCCTGAAGTAGAGTATCTCATGATAAGCTGTAGACCACACTATTTACCAAGAGAGTTTTCATCTGTATTTTTTGAAGCTGTCTATATACCACCACAAAGACCGAACTCAGTGAGCTGTATACTGTCATAAGCATACAGGAAAACACTCTTCCAGAGGCGCCGCTCCTAGTGGCCGGGGACTTTAATGCAGGGAAACTCATGTTAAATGTGCAACCAGAGGGAAAAAAAAATCTAGACCATCTTTACTCCACACACAGAGACGCATACAAGGCTCTACCTCGCCCTCCATTTGGCAAATCTGACTATAATTCTATCCTCATGATTCCTGCTTACAAGCAGCAATTAAAGCAGGAAGCACCAATGACTCGGTCAATAGGAAAGTGATCAGATGAAGCAAATTGTAAGGTACAGGACTGTTTTGCTAGCACAGACTGGAATATGTTCCAGGATTCTTCTGATGGCATTGAAGAGTACACCACATCAGTCACTGGCTTCATCAATAAGTGCATCGATGACGTCACCCCAACAGTGACCATACGTACCCCAACCAGAAGCAATGGATTACAGGCAATATTCACACTGAGCTAAAGGGTAGAGCTGCAGCTTTCAAGGAGCAGCTAAACTGGAAGCATCTAAGAAATCCCGCTATGCCCTCCGACGAATCATCAAACAGGCCAAGCGTCAATACGGGACTAAGATTGAATCATACTACACCGGCTCTGATGCTCGTCGGATGTGGCAGGGCTTGCAAACTATTACAGACTACAAAGGGAAGGCTAGCCGCGAGCTGCCCAGTGACACGAGCCTACCAGACAAGCTAAATTACTTCTATGCTCACTTCGAGGCAAGTAACACTGAAGCATGCATGACAGCATCAGCTGTTCCGGACATCTGTGTGATCACGCTCTCCACAGACAATGTGAGTAAGACCTTTAAACAGGTCAACATTCACAAGGCTGCAGGGCCAGACTGATTACCAGGACGTGTACTCTGAGCATGCGCTGACCAACTGGCAAATGTCTTCACTGACATTTTCCTCATGTCCTTGTCTGAGTCCATAATACCAACATGTTTCAAGCAGACCGCCATAGTCCCTGTGGCCAAGAACATTAAGGTAACCTGACTAAATGACTACAGACCTGTAGCACTCACATCTGTAGCCATGAAGTGCTTTGAAAGGCTGGTCATGGCTCACATCAACACCATCATCCCAGAAACACTAGACTGACTCCAATTGCACACCGCCCAAACAAATCCACAGATGATGCAATCTCTATTGCACTCCACACTGCTCATTCCCACCTGGACAAAATGAACACCTATGTGAGAATGGTATTCATTGACAACAGCTCAGCGTTCAATACCATAGTGCCCTCAAAGCTTATCACTAAGCTAAGGACCCTGGGACTAAACACCTCCCTCTGCAACTGGATCCTGGATTTCCTGAAGGGCCGCGCCAGGTGGTAAGGGTAGGTAACAACACATCCGCCACGCAGATCCTCAACACGTGGGCCCCTCAGGGGTACGTGCTCAGTCCCCTCCTGTACTCCCTCTTCACTCATGACTGCGTGGCCAGGCACGACACCAACACCATCATCAAGTTTGCTGATGACACAACCGTGGTAGGCCTGATCAACAACAATGATGAGACAGCCTATAGGGAGGAGGTCAGAGACCTGGCCGTGTGGTGGCAGGACAACAACCACTCCCTCAACATGATCAAGACAAAGGAGATGATTGTGGACTACAGGAAAAGGAGGACCAAGCGTGCCCCCATTCTCATCGAAGGGGTTGAAGTGGAACAGGTTGAGAGCTTCAAGTTCCTTGGTGTCCACATCCCCAACAAGCTATCATGGTCCAAACACACCAAGACAGTCGTGAAGAGGGCACGAGAAAGCCTATTCCCCCTCAGGACACTGAAACAATTTGGTATGGGTCCTCTACTAACCGGTGCCTCCGCACATTGACTCTGTACCGGTACGCCCTATTTTACTACTACTGTTTAATTATTTGTTACTTTTATTTGCTGTTTTTTACTTAACACATATTTGGTTATTTTATTAACTTCTTAAAGCATTGTTGGTTAAGGGCTTGTAAATAAGCATTCGGCGCTTGTGACAAATAACATTTGTGGGAAACATGGAAAACCAGTAAGTAGACAGCCTCGCAATAACGTCAATGAGGAGGGAAACTGCCCTGTCTGAGGGTTGCAAGCACATGTTATTGAATAGGAAGTAGCAAGAAGTTTAGTTTTGAGGTATAATACTGTTTTGTTGCATTTTTAAGAACAGTTGTGCTGATTGAATTTGAATGGACAAAGATGGCACGAGACAAAGTAATGTGATTCACCTTGTGTGCGACATAATGTCACTAGGCCTATGAGTTACCAATGACTCATAGGCCTACCAATGATCCGTAATGTGAGGGCAATGAAGTACAGAATACTGAACCTGAAAATCCCCCAAAAGTACATGGATGGGAAGCATCTGTAGTAAAACCTGTACTCAGATGGCCAGCTGTCTAACACATAATGAGATCTTGAGGTCAGGCTCTGTTGCAACATGACCATAGGAATTATAGGACCAACCATTAAAAGGCACTTGAGTAAAAGTGTTATGAAAACTGAGTGCTAAACGGATGAACCTTGCACACTAGCAGTGAGGGAACCAACCTGGTGAAACCCATTGCTGGGTAGCCTTAATTTACAAACAGATGGTGGTGACTGTGGGACCAAACCGTTGTTTGTTGGGTAGAATGGTTTAAGCTTGCATAGAGAAGCATTTTGACGAATCAGTTCAAGCAAGGTGTAACCCGATTCTTAGTAACTGAAACTCCACCTGAGACAATGAACACATTTATTAGAATTATGACAAAAAACATGAAATTAGCATTAACAGGCTGCAGGCAACGTACTGAAGCTGAAAGACACAGTTCTTCATTTATGTATTACTGCCAATATCCACTTTACCACTTGGTTTGTTTAAGTGGAAAGAGTAGGCCCGTGGGTTACACAACAGAAACCAAACAAACCCTAGAATGCAAACATGCGCTAAATTTACATTGCCCAATGAGTGAATAAGATTGCCACCAGTAAAAGCGTTTAATTGAACTGTGAAACCTATTCACCATGTCTATCCTGTACATACTGTATGACAATATCATTGTATTGTAATCATTTGTGCAGGCAAGATAGGCACTACAATGAAGGCTATATTATAATAACTATGCCTACGCATTGTGTGCAGAATTTTAGAATGAAGTGACAATAAGTAACAATGAATATCATAACAAAAATATAGGCTAATCATGTATTATACTTTTGAGCCACTACCAGCAGCATATAAAGTTGAAGTCGGAAGTTTACATATAGTTAGGTTGGAGACATTAAAACTTGTTTCTTGTTAACAAACTATAGTTTTGGCATGTCGGTTAGGACATCTACTTTGTGATTGACACAAGTCATTTTTCCAACAATTGTTTACAGACAGATTATTTAACTTATAATTCACTGTATCACAATTCCAGTGGGTCAGAAGTTTTCATACACTAAGTTAACGGTGCCTTTAAACAGCTTGGAATATTCCAGAAAATTATGTAATGGCTTTAGAAGCTTCTGATAGGCTAATTGACATCATTTGAGTCAATTGGAGGTGTACCTGTGGATGTATTTCAAGGCCTTCCTTCAAACTCAGGTGCCCCTTTGCTTGGCATCATGGGAAAATCATAAGAAATCAGCCAAGACTTCAGAAAAAAATTGTAGACCTCCACAAGTCTTGTTCATCCTTGGGAGCAATTTCTAAATGGCTGAAGGTACCACGTTCATCTGTACAAACAATAGTATGCAAGTATAAACACCATGGGACCACGCAGCCGTCACACCACTCAGGAGACGCGTTCTGTCTCCTAGAGATGAACGCACTTTGGTGCGAAAAGTGCAAATCAATCCCAGAACAACAGCAAAGGACCTTGTGAAGATGCTGGAAGAAACAGGTACAAAAGTATCTATATTCACAGTAAGATGAGTCCTATATCGACATAACCTGAAAGGCCACTCAGCAAGGAAGAAGCCACTGCTCCAAAACTACCATAAAAAAGGCAGACTACGGTTTGCAGCTGCACCTGGGGACAAAAATCGTACTTTTTGGAGAAATGTCCTCTGGTCCGATGAAACAAATATAGAACTGTTTGGCCGTAATGACCATCATTATGTTTGGAGGAAAAAGTGGGAGGCTTGCAAACCGAAGAACACCATCTCAACTGTGAAGCATGGGGGTGGCAGCATCATGTTGTGCAGGTGCTTTGTTGCAGGAGGGACTGGTGCACTTCACAAAATAGATGGCATCACAAGGAATACAAATGATGTGGATATATTGATGCAACATCTCAAGACTTCAGTCAGGAAGTTAAATCTGTGTTGCAAATGGGTCTTCCAAATGGACAATAACCCCAAGCATACTTCCAAAGTTGTGGCAAAATGGCTTAAGGACAACAAAGTCAAGGTATTGGAGTGGCCATCACAAAACCCTGACCTCAATCATATAGAACATTTGTGGGCAGAACTGAAAAAGCGTGTGTGAGCAAGGAGGCCTACAAACCTGACTCAGTTACACCATCTCTGTCAGGAGGAATGAGCCAAAATTCACCGAACTTATTGTGGGAAGCTTGTGGAAGACTACTCGAAACAAACTCAATTTAAACAATTTAAAGGCAATGCTACCAAATAGTTATGGAGTGTATATAAACAGACCCACTGGGAATGTGATGAAAGAAATTAAAGCTGAAATAAATAATTATCTCTACTATTATTCTGACATTTCCCATTCGTAAAATAGTGGTGATCCTAACTGATCTAAGACAGGGAATTTTTACTAGGATTAAATGTCAGGAATTGTGAAAAACTGAGTTTAAATGTACTTGGCTAAGGTGTATGTAAACTTCAGACTTTATCTGTATGCACATTTTGTCCCTACAAAGGAGAGCTATATTTGGAAATACTGTAACTCTGTGCTCTCCCTGAAAAAGAAAATGTATGACATAAGTATGACATATTTGTTAAACAAATAGCCATAGTAAAATATGAATTGTAATAACTGTAATGGAAAGGATATGCTATGGCCTGGGAGCAGAAGTTTTAAAGACAGCTGGATAGCACCGGGTCCTTGGATATGGCAGCAGTGAGAGGGGTCTGCGTGGAGGCGTAGGGAGCGGAGGAGGAAGGACCAGCCTGGTTGGAGACAACCATTTTACTTGTAGTTTTTCATGTTGTCTGTCTGTGTAATTTTTTTGTAATGACTTGATGCTGCCTATCTTGACCAGGGCGCTCTTGAAAAATAGATTTTAATCTCAATGAGCCCTTCCTGGTAAAAAAATGTTTTTAAATAAATAAATAATAATAGTTTCGTGTCTTGGAATTTTACCCCTTCGCTGGTGAAGCCGATTTCAGGAGCCTTTTCTTCCCTCTGGGAGAAACGACCTCTTCTCCCGAAAAAGGAACGCCATTATCTGGAAGTGGAGCGATGTGCCGAGTACATTTGTAGCCATTTGGGAGGAGCTGATGGCTTGAAATGCCTGGAAACATTGTGATTCCCTTCTCGGCCAGGATTCCCAGAAGTTGAGCATCTGAAAATGGCCCAGTGCCGATTATCTAACTTCTTCTTGGGGAATCCTAGGTATGGAGGAATCACCTAGATTGCCTGGGAGTGTGTGTAGATCGATCACGGGAACAAGGAATGTATCATCTCTCTCAGGGGAGATTTTGGCGTCTGACATGACTTAAATAAAAAGGAAAAACTGTTGCTTAAAAACAGCAAGTGAGAGAAAATGGGTTAATCAACAAAAACTCAGCAAAAAAGAAACGTCCTCTCACTGTCAACTGTGTTTATTTTCAGCAAACTTAACATGTGTAAATATTTGTATGAACATAACAAGATTCAGCAACTAAGACAAAAACTGAAGAAATTTCACAGACATGTGACTAACAGAAATGGAATAATGTGTCCCTGAGCAAAGGGGTAGTCAAAATCAAAAGTAACAGTCAGTATCTGGTGTTGCCACCAGCTGCATTAAGTACTGCACTGCATCTCCTCGTCATAGACAGCACCAGATTTGACAGTTCTTGCTGTGAGATGTTACCCCACCTAGGCACCTGCAAGTTCCTGGACATTTCTGGCGGGAATGGCCTTAGCCCTCACCCTCCGATCCAACAGGTCCCAGACGTGCTCAATGGGATTGAGATCCTGGCTATTCACTGGCCATGGCAGAACACTGGCATTCCTGTCTTGCAGGAAATCACTCACAGAATGAGCAGTATGGCTGGTGGTATTGTCATGCTGGAGGGTCATATCAGGATGAGCCTGCAGGAAGGGTACCAGATGAGGGAGGAGGATGTCTTCCCTGTAACTCACAGCGCAGAGATTGCTTGCAATGACAACAAGCTCAGTACAATGATGCTGTGACACACCGCCCCAGACCATGACGGACCATCCACCTCCAAATCGATCCAGCTCCAGAGTACAGGCCTTCGTGTAATGCTCATTCCTTCGAGGATAAATGCGAATCTGACCATCACCCCTGGTGAGACAAAATCGCGACTCGTCAGTGAAGAGCACTTTTTGCCAGTCCTATCTGGTCCAGCAACGGTGGGTTTGTGCCCATAGGCTACGTTGTTGCCGGTGATGTCTGGTGAGGACCTGCCTTACAACAGTCCGACAAGCCCTCAGTCCAGCCTCTCTCAGCCTATTGCAGACAGTCTGAGCACTGATTGAGGGATTGTGCATTCCTGGTGTAACTCGGGCAGTTGTTGTTGCCATCCTGTACCTGTCCTGCAGGTGTGATGTTCGGATGTACCGATCCTGTGCAGGTGTTGTTACATGTGGTCTGCCACTGCGAGAACGATCAGCTGTCCGTCCTGTCTCTCTGTAGCGCTGTCTTAGAAGTCTCACAGTACGGACATTGCAATTTATTGCCCTGGCCACATCTGCAGTCCTAATGCCTCCTTGCCTAAGGCACATTCAAGCAGATGAGCAGGGACCTTGGGAATCTTTCTTTTGGTGTTTTTCAGAGTCAGTAGAAAGGCCTCTTTAGTGTCCTAAGTTTTCATATCTGTGACCTTAATTGCCTACCATCTGTAAGCTGTTAGTGTCTTAACGACCGTTCCACAGGTGCATGTTTATGAATTGTTTATGGTTCATTCAACAAGAATGGGAAACAGTGTTTAAACCCTTTACAATAAAGATATGTGAAGTTATTTGGATTTTTACGAATTATCTTTGAAAGACAGGGTCCTGAAAAGGGACTTTTCTTTTTTTGCTGATTTTAAATACATCTCTAGATTTATGCCCATTGGTTGAGAGAGGAAAGTGATTATTGCAAGAGTGAGCTGAATGTGCATTATTGTCTTGTACTTATTTATTTATTTTTATTTTATTTCACCTTTATTTAACCAGGTAGGCTAGTTGATAACAAGTTCTCATTTGCAACTGCGACATGGCCAAGATAATGCTCAGCAATTCGACACAATACAACAACACAGAGTTACACATGGAATAAACAAAACATAGTCAATAATACAGTAGAACAAAGAAAACAAAAAGTCTATATACAGTGAGTGCAAATGAGATAAGATAAGGGAGTTAATTAAGGCAATAAATAGGCCATGGTGGCGAAGTAATTACAATATAGCAATTAAAAACTGAAATGGTAGATGTACAGATGATAAATGTGAAAGTAGAGATACTGGGGTGCAAAGGAGCAAGATAAATACATAAATACAGCATGGGGATGAGGTAGGTAGATAGATTGGCTGTTTACAGATGGGCTATGTACAGGTGCAGTGATCTGTGAGCTGCTCTGACAGCTGGTACTTAAAGCTAGTGAGGGAGATATGAGTCTCCAGCTTCAGAGATTTTTGCAGTTCGTTCCAGTCATTGGCAGCAGAGAACTGGAAGGAAAGAAGACCAAAGGAGGAATTGGCTTTGGGGGTGACCAGTGAGATATACCTGCTGGAGTGCGTGCTACGAGTGGGTGCTGCTATGGTGACCAGTGAGCTGAGATAAGGCGGGGCTTTACCTAGAAGAGACTTGTAGATAACCTGTAGCCAGTGGGTTTGGCGGCGAGTATGAATATGAAGCGAGGGCCAATCAACGAGAGCGTACAGGTCGCAATGGTGGGTAGTGTATGGGGCTTTGGTGACAGAATGGATGGCACTGTGATAGACTGCATCCAGTTTGTTGAGTAGAGTGTTGGAGGCTATTTTATAGATGACATCACCGAAGTCGAGGATCGGTAGGATGGTCAGTTTTACGAGGGTATGTTTGGCAGCATGAGTGAAGGATGCTTTGTTGCGGTATAGGAAACTGATTCTAGATTTAATTTTGCATTTCAGATGCTTAATGTGAGTCTGGAAGAAGAGTTTACAATCTAACCTAGGTATTTGTAGTTGTCCACGTATTCTAAGTCAGAGCCGTCCAGAGTAGTGATGCTGGATGGGCGAGCAGGTGCGGGCAGGGATCGGTTGAATAGCATGCATTTAGTTTTACTTGCGTTTAAGAACAGTTGGAGGCCACGGAAGGAGAGTTGTATGGCATCAGAGAATCACCAGCAGCAAGAGCGACATCGTTGATATATACAGAGACGAGAGTCGGCCCGAGGCTTGAATCCTGTGGCACCCCCATAGAGATTACCAGAGACGTTATACGTTAATGGTAAATAGGTGAATGACATTCCACACAGGCTAATAGGAAAGAGCAGAATACAAGACAAGACACTATGCTGAACGAGCATTCAGACCATCCTTCGTGATTTGAACTTTCGCAAGCTACATTTTATCAACTGAATGACAAGTAACGGAGATTGGAGTAAGAGAGACAAAAGTTATTCCTATTAAGACCTGGACAGACCAGATCCACATACTAAAATGTTCACAAGGATTTTGACGCATGTTACTTCTCACAATGGTAATGTTTGTCACAGTGCTCAAAACAAATATGAATTCTTGAAGTGATTGGTACTCACGTGCCAACAAATAACAGGCAATAGACTGGCAGTGGTGAGAAATGTAAATGGTTTAAGTACTTGAGGTAGCTATGTACATATTGGTAGGGGTAAAGTGACTATGCAACAGGATGGATAATAGACAGTAGCAGCAGTGTATGTTATGAGTGTGAAAGTGTGTGTGAGTGAGTGTCTGTGGTGTCAGTATACATGTGTGCGCATGTTATGTGTGTGTGGGCGTATGTAGCGTGTGTGTGTGTTAGGGTATCGGTGTAAGCATGTCTGAGTGTGTGGGTAGAGTCCAGTGTGTGTGCATTGAGTCAGTGCAAGAGAGTTAGTGCAAAAAAGGGTCAATGCAGGTAGTCTGGGTAGCCATTTGATTAGCTATTTAGCAGTCTCATTTAGCAGTCTTATGGCTTGGGGGTAGAAACTGTTCAGGGTCGTGTTGGTTCCAGGCTTGGTGCACCGGTACCGCTTGCCATGTGGTAGCAGGGGGGGACACTCTATTGTTGTAGGTGGCTGGAGCCTTTTACAAGACTTACTCTGACTTTCATTGCTGAATCACCACACTGACTTTATATTTTCAGATGCCACACCAAACATATATTGGACCGCAAGAGCAACAGAGGGAACTCAAAAAACTCAAATGTCATGCCAGGTTAGTTTATAAATGTGAATCAATCCATACAGTAATCCGTTCTGAAAAACATTGCCCTGTTAAATTACATTTTAGTTATTTGTAACCTGGAGATTTCAGTGTTGAACACCTTCTGTTAATTAGGCAGAATAACATTTTGTCTCCATTTCACAGGCTTTGGTCAGTCATGTGAAGGAGCTTACACCTGATAATTCTTATCTCATGTTATTGAAGGCAGTGCTTTGAAGGGATAGCCTTCTCAAATATATTACATGAAATAGTGTTGCAATATCATGCATAAACCTAATTTCATGTTTTTTATTTGTCATGTCTCAGGAAAACATTCGGCACCACACCACTGCTGGTCAGTCAGCTGAGCGCAAGACACATAGATGGAGAGAGGGAAAAGACTTTGAAGGCGAGTTAGTCCCATGAAGACATAGTGGACTAATTCATGGACTAACTTTAACATAGTGTATTAACTCATGGACTAACTTTAACATAGTTCTACGTCTTATAATTTTCTCAAGGAATTTAATGCCTATAACCATTGATAATACATCACACTGACTATCTCCTCAGATGCAGCGCCAACCCAGTATTGGACTGAAATAGAGAGGAATCGTTCGTCGGACACCCCAGACAGAGCATCGGAGACGGACATGAAAAAGCAAAGGCAGTGTTGCCAGAAGCAGGTTATTGTAACGGCAGATTTCCTCCTCTTCGTCTGAAGAGGAGTAAGGATCGGACCAAGATGCGGCATGGTAAGTGTTCATGACAAATTTTAATAAGAAAAGCCTGAACACTATGAAATACAAAACAATAAACGATAACATGAAATGAACTGAACCAAACCGAAACAGTCCCGTGTGGACCAAACACTGACACAGGAAACAAACACCCACAAACCAACAGTGAAACCCAGGCTACCTAAGTATGATTCTCAATCAGAGACAACTAATGACACCTGCCTCTGATTGAGAACCATACTAGGCCGAAACAGAAACCAAACATAGAAACACAAAACATAGACTGCCCACCCCAACTCACACCCTGACCATACTAAATAAAGACAAAACAAAGGAAAATAAAGGTCAGAACGTGACAGTTATTTAAAGAATGTGAACCATTTGAAATAACGTACTGAGTTTTGACAAGAGATTCCAATGTTCAAGACCGTTGGTTTGTTGGGTGGAATAACTTATTGTCTCCTGTAATTCACAGGCTTTGGCCAGTCGCCTAACATTGCTTTCTGCTGAAGAGTGGCGACGATTTGAGGGGGCAACTGAAGAAATTCTGTCTGATTTGGAGACGAACCCAGAAGACCTCAATGCACTCTAGTGGACCTGATTGCGTTAGCAGACCGGAGGAGAAGGGCCAAGCACTGTCAGAACAAAAACCGGAGCAACCGTCCACATCCACTGCAGCCCTACCCAGAACCACAGACAATCACCTGCACTCCCACTCACTCACCCACCCTTACACACACCCACGCACACCAATACACACACACACACACACACACACACACACACACACACACACACACACACATACACACACACACACACACACACACACACACACACACACACACACACACACACACACACACACACACACACACACAAAAACATACCATTTATTTATAAAGCCCTTTTTATCAGCAGATGTTACAAAGTGCTTATACAGAAACCCAGCCTATAACTCCAAACAGCAAGCAATGCAGATGTAGAAGCACGTGGCTAGGAAAAGCTCTCTAGAAAGGCAGGAACCTAGGAAGAAACCTAGAGAGGAACCAGGCTCTGAGGGGTGGTCAGTCCACTTCTGGCTGTGATGGGTGGAGATTATAAGAGTACATTAAGGCCAGATTGTTCTTCAATAAGTTCAAATGTTCATAAATGACCAGCAGGGTCAATAATAATCACAGTGGTTGAAGAGGGTGCAACAGGTCAGCACCTCAGGAATCAATATCAGTTGGCTTCATAGCCGAGCATTCAGAGGTCGAGGCAGCAGGTAGAGAGAGAGACAGAGAGAGGGAGAGAGGGGGGGGGGGTAAAAAACAATAGGTCAGGGACAAGGTAGCACGTCCAGTGAACAGGTCAGGAGTCATCAGGCCAGGTTGTCTTGAAGAATGCTCCTAGGGCTCAGGTCCTCAGAGAGAGAGAGAGAGACAGAGAGGAAGAGGGAGATGGGAGAATTAGAGGGAGCATACTTAAGATCACACATCACACCAGATAGCTTAGACAGGAGAATTTCACATGATAGGAAAGACTGACCCTGCCCCCCAGCACATAGACTATTGCAGCATAGATACTGGAGGCTGAGACAGGGGAGGTTGGGGGACACTATGGACCTGTCTGATGGTACCCCCGAACAGGGCCAACCAGGCAGGATATGACCCCACCCACTTTGGCAAAGCACAGCCCCCACACCAGGATATCAACAGACCACCACGAAGATCTCCTCCACCTCACGAGCCCGGGGGGCACTAGACCGGATATGAGTTGCGCAGCGGTTTAAAGGACTGCATCTCAGTATAAGTGGTGTCACTACAGTCCCTGGTTCGAATCCAGGCTGGACCACATTTGGCCATGATTGGGAATCCCAATTTGCTCTTAACTGACTTGCCTTGTTAAATAAAGGTTAAATAAAATAAATAAATACATGTAAGTGACTCAACCCACTCAAGTCGAGTAGAGCAAAAAAAGTCTGACACAACATGACGCACCCCTCCTAGGGACGGCATGGAGAGCACTAGTAAGCCAGTGACTCAGCCCCCCGTAATAGGGTCAGAGGCAGAGAATCCCAGTGGAGAGAGGGGTGCCGGCCAGGCAGAGACAGCAAGGGCGGTTTGTCACTCCAGTGCCTTGCCGTTCACCTTCACACCCCTGGGCCAGACTACACTCAATCATAGGACCTACTGAAGAGATGGGTCTTTAGTAAAGACTTAAAGGTCGAGATTGAGTCTGCATCTCTCACATGGATAGGCAGAACATCCAATAAAAATTTAGCTTTATGGGAGAAAGCCCTGCCTCCAGCTGTTTGCTTAGAGATTATAGGGACAATAAGGAGTCTTGCGTCTTGTGACGCACGCACGCACACACAACATTTCTGCAACTTTTTATATTTTTTTTATATAAGCTGCTCAACCATGTCTAGGACATTTCATATTATATATAGTATATTCTTGTGTATATTTTGTTCAAATATTCCCCTTTTAAAGGCTGCATCACATCCTGACGTGATTGGGAGTCCCATAGGGTGGTGCACAATTGGCCCAGCGTCGTCCGGGTTTGGCCGGGGTAAATAAGAATTTGTTCTTATTAACTGACATGCCTAGTTAAATAATGTAAAAAAATAAATGTACTTCTCTTTATTACATTTTTGTATATATTGCTTGATATTGTGTGTTTTTTGATACAGGTGTACTGCACTGTTGAGGAGAACTTGCAAGTATGCATTTCACTTCCATTTACATCCTGGTTCTTGAACACGTGACAGTGAAATTGTATTTTGGGGTATTTCATTTAACTTTGGTATTTAACTACTTATTTTTTGGAAGGGGTTTGGGAATATTTTTTTTACGTCTGTTATCTTGTACAATTATTTTAATATATATTTTTTTGATGAGAGATGTTTTATAATTTTACTTTTTAACTTTTCTGACAAATAAAATCATGTTTATATACTGGTAGTAAACACTTGGCCTTTCCTTGATTTGGTGACAGAATTAGTACTCAGTGTGACAATAAAGGGAGAAGGAGGGGGGTTGTAACAATGGTGAAGATGAGTGTCAAGATAACTTAATGGCATGTCTCAGGCCGGACACATTGGTTGGCATTCAGGATCTTTAGTCTCCACCGATTGTTGTTAACACCAACTCACTGGGCTGGCGTAGTGTGCGACCAATTGAACCAAGTGTTTCCGTCAATAGTGCTGACCAACCTGCTAATAAGGTCAGTGCACTTTGACTGTTTGCAGAATCCCTTCCTTATTGACTTTATTTCGAACCTGTCTCCACCAGATCCCCATTCACTTTTTTTCTTCATCAGCATTCTCCCCCTCTTTTCCTCTCTGTACACAATGTATCCGTGTTAGCCAAAATAGCTTTAATGAACTTTGTCCATCGGTTTAGCTGAGTTGCTTTGCAGGTTCACTCAAGTGCAGTCGGGTAACGTGCATTATGAAATCCCACTGCTAGTCAAGTAGTAAAAAAACGAAATAATTTTCAAAATCAAAACCGTTTAGAGAAGAAGCATGAATGGAAATTAGCCTAAGCAAATTTGCCAATGTGATAGTTTTACCGTAGATACTGAATGGAACAGTAGAATATAGTCATGGCTTTTAGTGACCCTAAGTGTTCAGGGCATGGTAGCATGAACTACCGTTCATCTCACTCATGTGGATCAAGTTTGTTGATATCAAGTTGACTTGAGGTTATCGTTCACATTAGGATTTAATACTGTGGTGTAAGTTTCTGCTGACGTTATTCAAGTCCCTCAAACTTTAAAGATACACTATGGAAGTTAAGTTGCTAATAATTTACTTCAAATTTTGGCTTAAATATTGGCTCTATAATTCATATACATATATGATATAATAATTTATCAATTTCTTATCATGAAACCACACAATCTGTTTTAGGCTAATAATATATTATTTTGGTCATGGGTGTGGGGAAGTGTGCAGCCTTCTATCCAATTGGCTCAAGAGCACCCCCAGAGGGCACATTTCAGTGAAGCCTCTAAATTCAAGCTCAAAACTTTATTATCATTTTTTGTTGTTGTAAACATTGAAAAGTGTCTTGGGCCTACAGGCATATGGCTCAGACACATCACAGTACTATTTATTTCTTAGAAATAAAAAAGATAGTTCTACTGTAAGTTGCTCTAACTCTATACTTTTAGTACGTTTTTAAATAAATGTTTGTACACATAATTGCTATATTAAAGGGGAAATCTGCAGTTTCTACATCCATTTTTGGACTTAATTAATTAATGATATGTGAGTCTTAAAGAACATAACTTAGAAATGCCTCATGAGCTTACTGTAGTTCAACCGTCATACTCTATCATAACCCAAAATATATGCTTGTTTTACTCCAATATTTGTAAATAAAGTAAACAAACACTATATAGCCTCAAAACATGGTTAAAACTATAATTTTAATATCATGGATGGTCTGTCCTTGCATCCGTAGAGAATTAATTTGAGAGTGGTAACATTTGTCCAGCCCATCCCTCAGCTTTTTACCAAAACAAAGGTGCTGAGTAGTACCCTTTGTTATTGTTTCAACTGCTGACTGTCACTTTAAGCTGTGTGATAAAACGGCTGCTAACACATTTTAAAACATATATAAGCAATGGACTGAATGGTCATCATCATGGTTTCAACTCTTCTTACCCATAGTTTTTTCACATGGTTCACAAGCACTCTGCTCCTTACTCTTTGGTACACAAAGCCTTTCTTTTCCATAACCCGTATTGCAGACTCATTGATGCAATTTTTAGGTCAACGAAAAAACAGTCTTGGAAATGAAGTCCATCCCTGTGGATGCCAACCCCTGTTTACTTGGACTGCACTTTTTATATCCCTCAATGCCGCTCTAGTGCCTTGGTTTTAGTTTACATGGGCCCATGTGCGATTGTGCGCCAATGCACCATAAACCATAAAAGAGTTCACGTCTAGACTGAAGAGAAGCCTATAGGGGAGGAGCGAAAGGAGAAAAGGAAGTCGGGGGGGGGGGATAACATTGAGGAGCCGCACAGTCTGTAGGTTGTTGCTCTAATTTTCCCCAGTAAACAGAGGCGAGTGTTGGATTTCCCAGTCACTCTTATTCTCAGACTTGGAAACAACATACAGTGGGGCAAAAAGTATTTAGTCAGCCACCAATTGTGCAAGTTCTCTCACTTAAAAATATGAGAAAGGCCTGTAATTTTCATCATAGGTACACGTCAACTATGACAGACAAAATGAGAAAAGAAATCCAGAAAATCACATTGTAGGATTTTTTATGACTTTATTTGCCAATGATGGTGGAAAATAAGTATTTGGTCAATAACAAAAGTTTATCTCAATACTTTGTTATATACCCTTTGTTGGCAATGACAGAGGTCAAACGTTTTCTGTAAGTCTTCACAAGGTTTTCACACACTGTTGCTGGTATTTTGGCCCATTCCTCCATGCAGATCTCCTCTAGAGCAGTGATGTTTTGGGACTGTTGCTGGGCAACACAGACTTTCAACTCCCTCCAAAGATTTTCTATGGGGTTGAGATCTGGAGACTGGCTAGGCCACTCCAGGACCTTGAAATGCTTCTTACGAAGCCACTCCTTCGTTGCCCGGGCGGTGTGTTTGGGATCATTGTCATGCTGAAAGACCCAGCCACGTTTCATCTTCAATGCCCTTGCTGATGGTAGGCTTTGTTACTTTGGTCCCAGCTCTCTGCAGGTCATTCACTAGGTCCCCCCGTGTGGTTCTAGGATTTTTGCTTACCATTCTTGTGATCATTTTGACCCCACGGGGTGAGATCTTGCGTGTAGCCCCAGACCGAGGGAGATTATCAGTGGTCTTGTATGTCTTCCATTTCCTAATAATTGCTCCCACAGTTGATTTCTTCAAACCAAGCTGCTTACCTATTGCAGATTCAGTCTTCCCAGCCTGGTGCAGGTCTACAATTTTGTTTCAGGTGTCCTTTGACAGCTCTTTGGTCTTGGCCATAGTGGAGTTTGGAGTGTGACTGTTTGAGGTTGTGGACAGGTGTATTTTATACTGATAACAAGTTCAAACCGGTGCCATTAATACAGGTAACGAGTGGAGGACAGAGGAGCCTCTTAAAGAAGAAGTTACAGGTCTGTGAGAGCCAGAAATCGTGCTTGTTTGTAGGTGACCAAATACTTATTTTCCACCATAATTTGCAAATAAATTCATTAAAAATGTGATTTTCTGGATTTTTTTTCTTCTCATTTTGTCTGTCATAGTTGAAGTGTACCTATGATGAAAATGACAGGCCTCTCTCATATTTTTAAGTGGGAGAACCTGCACAATTGGTGGCTGACTAAATACCTTTTTGCCCCACTGTACATGAAATCAGTTAAGAACAAATTCCTATTTACAAGGACAGCTTACTCCTTCCCCAACAGGGATTCAAACCCCAGTCTCGAGTGTGCCCTGCTTTCTGTAGTACAGACATGGCCTTATATCCCTTATGTAAGGAATTAGGCACTTTCCCATGTTTACTACAGTATGTATTGCAGACTGCACAGTAGCCTAATAAACAAATAAACACATTTTGTCAATAAAATAATGATACAAAAGTTATCTTTCAAAATGCAGATGTTGATTTAGTTATGGATCCATAACGAATCACTATGGGAATAAATATCATTGATTTATAGAAATATTGGAACGAAGTTGTTTGATGAAGGCAAACAATTTTAGAATTCTCCAATCCTGTAGCCTACGCCATATTTTCCATTCCATCCTAACGGAAACCCTGAGGGTTTCGTTTTTCATGGAATAGAAACACCATAATATTATTCAAATTAATTAAGCAAGTACCAGTCAAAAGTATGGACACACCTACTCATTCCAGGATTTTTATTTGTTCTATTTTCTACATTGTAGAATAATAGTGAAAACATCACAACTATGAAATATCACAGGTCTCCCACGTGCCCTGCATTCACATTTCATTAATAAAATACTGATAAAAAAATACTCTTCCAAAATGCAGATGTTGATTTAGTTATTGATCCATAACAAAATACCATGGGAATAAATATCACTGATTTACAGAAATATTGGAACAAAGTTGTCTAATGAAGGCAAACAATTTAGAATCCTCCAACGTCACTTTGTACAGCGCCATATATTCCATTCCATCCTAACAGAAACCCGAGAGTTTTATTTTTCGCTTTTCTCTAAATAGACACACCATAATATTAATCAAATTAATTAAGCCAAATTTCTTATATTCAATCCCATATACTCTGTTATTACAACAACAAAAAAACAAAAAAATTCCGGTAACGCCATTACAGAATACTGTCAAGTGCTTCTAAAAGATGCACTCTGATGGTTAAACTAGCAATAACTTGCAGTAACAGAAAAAATGGCAGAGAATTAAATGACATGCCACAGAATGCCGCAGTATGAATGAACTTTTAAAGGAGGAACCACTGTAGCACTGTGATAAAGTCGCTCTCACTATACTGGAAGTTAATAGGAATATAACTTTTAGATCGTGAAAACTTCTGTCATACATGTCAGATTACATCACTGGCCGATGTCATACAGTGGTTCCTCCTTTAAAAGTTGTGAACTTCCGCCGTGGGGATTAGAGCTACCCAGCCTCATGGCTTCATTGCTCCAGACCACCGCAAGGGGGAGTTAGAGCACTCATTATGCATTTGGGTTCCAAGGTTTATATATAACCAATCATATCAAGTGGTTCCAATGACGAATTTGACACGAGCCACCCATCCCTGGTGACTTTCTTTAGCAAAGATGGCTGACAAAACATTACGGTGGAAACAAATGTAGGTAATTATAACTTTATAATGAGTCAAGCATGTACAAACATGTACAATTGAGAGGAATATGTTAGTTAATGTGGAGACAAACGATTGTGCATATTTTCTTGTCATGAAATTACAATTAGCAAGTTAGCTGACTAGTTAACTTAAGCCAGCTAGCTAGCTAGTGTTATGGCATGAGTATGAAATTGTAATTTGTGTTGTTTACTATTTTAGGGACTCCTGAGAAAACGAGCAAACCTAACTGTTGTCTTGTGAAACAGTGGATGTAAAGAATCTAGCTAGCTAAAGCATTTACTGCAAATTGAGTGTACAATTGTGTTAGATTGCCTTGCTTATATTTGCCATGCGATGCAGCTGAAGTAACATAGCTAGCTAACTATTTATTTGCCTTTTGTGTAGTGGAGGATAAAAATAACTGTATGCCTATGGATGTGTAGCTAGCCGATCTGTGTATGGACCCTAAAATGTTTGGTATGAAAATGAGTTCAGAACCTATGAACTTCAGCTATCATAGTTGTTGTATAGACTTCAAGACTGCATGGCATTAATGAAGCCTATGGATTGAGTAGAATATAATAACTTTATTGTGCCAAGGATGCAAGTCCTATATACATGTACTGTAGTTATTACCACGCGTGAGATCCCCACATTGTAGCCTGTACATTGAATATATTCACTGATCATGTACTCTTCCTTGGCAAATCAAGGTGTGGTTCAGGTATGAATCTCTGTGAGACATTATTTTTCAGTCATATCCAATACTAGGTGTATCAAACTCAATTCTTTGAACGATGCTGTGTCTCCATGTATGTATTACAATTATACACTTCAACAGTGTTTACCACTCCTGCTCCTGGGACAGCAATGATTACACATTGTAACTATGCAATAGACTAGAAACATGATTTAAGTAAAGGCTGATTTGTAATTCATATATACAAGGAAAAAAACAGCACACTACATTTCCTATGCATATCTAACTCCCTTCATCTGCATTAATCTTAGGACACAGGATATGTGTAGTATCACAAATGATCACAAATTAATATATAAATACCACTTGAAGCTTGATGTTGACTTGATCATTTGAATCCATTGGCAACAGCTGGTGAGGTGTCAGGTTCGCCTCTGTACTTAAAGGGTGATTATTCCAACTCTGTGAAATGGTGCAGATCTGTCTGCAGACGAGGTAGGAACACATATCCCACACAGAAGAGGTGGATAGAATTCGACAGGTCAAGGTAGCCGTCTTCCTCCAAACTGTGCAGCAAGTTGTAGTACTGACATGTCACAGCACTCCAAACATCTCTCCATAAGCGTTCCACTCTAACAGAGAGAAAGAAAAGGTTTTGTGTGGGGGAGGAACCTAATCTCTGTGGTCTTCCTCCATGAATAGTGAACACTGAGGTGGGTCCGAAGTTATAGAAATGCAAGTTGTGTGTGCCTCTGTGAGTGGTTACTGACTGTATGTGACGCAGACATCTATCTGAGTGTACCTGAAACATTTATATATAGAGGGCTGTGTGTCTCACCACTTGGTTACTGTAAGGCTAACCCCCAGGGAAATCATGACTTGGCAGCAACAGGGTCTCGATAGTCCAGTGAAAATGGCTGTGTTTATGTGGTGTAAATCTGAAAATTAGCAGCTGACATCTTAAGGGTTTTTTAATTAATGCATGTGAGACAGGTTCCATGTACATCAAGACAGGCAGAGAGGAAGAGAGAAAAAGAACACTGAACAGTTTAATTACCTCTGGTTATGGACACTTTTGCCAGCAATAAAGCTTCCACGGCCTGTTCCTCGGACAGATAACATACATCTGGCAATATCTACATTTTCAACCCCTTGATCAACTCGCACTCTGAAAGTAAAGAAAATAACTTATTTTTTTTTAGATATAAAAACAATAACGGAGATATGACCATTCAATCTAAAGCAGCAGATGTCATTTTCAGGATATGTCAATTCAGCACAGAAAGCTGGCCAAAAATGACAATGTTGTATCTTGAATAAAAAGCATTGGAATAAAATGTGAAATGTTTAACCTATTAACCTGCTTCATTATTTATATATTAAAGGTTGATGAAGAACAACTCAAATATCATTGAAAATTTGTCTACGAATAAGTAAGAATAAAAAAGATTAACTAACTTCTTAGATTTGATGAAGACATTATACATCTTAGTAGATGCCATCATCACACAGTCCTTTGTAGGTGTCCAGTATTACTTCCTTTGTGTCGGAAAGAAAAGCTGAACAGTATTGGTTGTAGCCAAACTGAAACTCAAAAAATTGCAAAAATGCAGGGTGGTTGATAGCGAAATAAGTTTTGTTCTCAAAATATTTTGGGGGAATAAAATGCATAAAATTGGGCGCTCTATAACTAAATCTTTGATTGAAACTATTTTTTGAAACTTTAAAGCCTGGTTTTTGCTTTCAGAATAATTATTTTGATTGAAAATAAAAAAAAAGTTGCTTCCAGAACATTATTTTTGATTAAAAATAAAAAAGTTTTGCTCTCAACAAAAGGACACAAATGTACCTCCATAGCATATAACAATGTCTTCTCTCGAATGAGCCATTGATCATTTTTTTGTGATATTCCTACCTCGAGGAATGTGTAATTTAACAGAGGGTCATTCACATTTTTCTTATTTGTCTGCCTTTTTAGCCCAGGGTGCATTGCATGGTGCCGCTGCCAGAGATATTATAAAAAATAATATAGGAATCTAATGAATGAAGAAATGTATAACGCCCACACCCAGCAGCCCCCACCCAATCACATTCACATTTTCATGCTGTGCCATGTTGTTTCTAAGCTAATCATCATGCAATCAAATCAAAGTTTATTTGTCACGTGAACCAATGCAGATAGCCCGGTTAGCCAATGTGTGGGAGCACCGGTTGGTCGGCCCAATTGAGGTAGTATGTACATGAATGTATAGTTAAAGTAACTATGCATATCCCTTCTCAAACTCAGTGTATATGTCAAGAAACTTTTATTTTCATATACTTTTCATCGAAAGTACGTAATGTCATGATTGCAAAGCTATACGATATTACAGATAGCAAGTAAATTATCTCACATCTCAGAAAATATTTGTATTGTTGTACTTCTTGTTGATGAAATTCATGCTAATGTTTGGATTAAGATTAAAGAAATATAGGATAAAAAAACTTGATTGTCTCCCTTGATCCTAGGTCCTGGAAGTGTTGTGCAGACTCAGGACAGTTGAGCTTTGGAGAAATACGCAGATTCAAAGAGGAGTCCGTAATTTCCTTTCTAATGATCATGATATTTTTGTCAAAGAAGTTAATGAATTCATCACTGCTGAAATGAAAGCAATCCTCTCTTGGGGAATGCTGCTTTTTAGTTAGCTTCGCGACAGTATCAAATAGAAATGTAGGATTGTTCTTATTCTCCTCAATTAGGTTGGAAAAATAGGATGATCGAGCAGCAGTGAGGGCACTTCGATATTGCATGTACTTTCTTTCCAAACTAGTAGGAAGACTTCCAGTTTGGTGGAATGCCATTTCCCTTCCAATTTTCTGGAAGCTTGCTTCAGGGCTCGGGTACTTTCTGTATGCCAGGGAGCTAGTTTCTTGTGACAAATGTTTTTTGTTTTTATGGGTGCGATTGCATCTAGGGTATTACTGATCCTCAGTTAGGCCGTTACCTGATTTTTGTACTCTGGCGTCCTTGGGTAGGTGGAGGGAGTCTGGAAGGGCATCTAGGAATCTTTGGGTTGTCCAGAGAATTTATAGCACGGTTTTTGATGATCTTTGGTTGGAGTCTGAGCAGATTATTTGTTGCGATTACAAACGTAATAAAATGGTGGTCCGATAGTCCAGGATTATGAGGAAAAACATTTAGATCCACAATATTTATTCCACGGGACAAATCTTAATCCAGGGTATGACTGTGGCAATGAGTAGGTCCAGAGACATGATGGACAAAACCCAGAGTCGATGATGGCTCGATGATGGCTCCGAAAGCCTTTTGGAGTGGGTCTGTGGACTTTTCCATGTGAATATTAAAGTCACAAAAAATTTGAATATTATCTGCCATGACTACAAGGTCCGATAGGAATTTAGGGAACTCAGTGAGGAACTCTGTATACAGCCCAGGAAGCCTGTAAACAGTAGCTATAAAAAGGGATTGAGTCGGCTGCATAGATTTCATGACTAGAAGCTCAAAACACGAAACTCTGTCATTTTTGTGGGAATAAATTGAAATTTGCTATCGTAAATGTTAGCACACCTCCGCGGGATAAGATCACTAGTGTAACCAGGAGGAGAGGCCTCATTTAACACAGTAAATTCATCAGGCTTAGGCCATGTTTCAATCATGCCAATCACATAAAGGTTATGATCAGTGACTATAACTAATTGACTATAACTGCCTTGGAGGTGATCTAACATTTAGTATCCCTATTTGGAGATTCCTTATTTTATTTAACCTTTATTTAACTACGCAAGTCAGTTAAGAACAAATTCTTATTTATCCCGGCCAAACCCTCCCCTAACCCGGACGACACTGGGCCAATTGTGTACCACCCTATGGGACTCTCGATCACAGCTGGTTGTAATACAGCCCAGGATTGAACCAGGGTCTGTAGTGACGCCTCTAGCACTGCGATGCAGTGCCTTAGATCTCTGCGCCACTCAGGATCCCTATCACAATCACATTCAATAATGACAGGAACGGAGGAGCACTTTATTCCAGTGAGATTGCTAAAGTGAACATGTTTAGTTTTGCTCAACCTAGATCGAGGCTCAGACATGTTCTCAATGGGGATAGCTGAGCTGACTACACTGACTGTGCTAGTGGCAGACTCCACTAAATTGGCAGCCTCATATAAATAAAAAATACAAATGTTAGCCAGGCTGCCAATTTAGTGGAGTCTGCCACTAGCACAGTCAGTGTAGTCAGCTCAGCTATCTTTATTTAACCAGGCTATTTGAGAAAAGTTCTCATTTGCAACTGCGACCTGGCCAAGATAAAGCATAGCAATTAGACTCATACAACAACACATGGAATAAACAAAACATAAACAAAACGTACAGTCAATAATACAGCCTGGCTAACATAACAGCCTGCTGCCCATCTCATTGTGGAGAGTTATAGCCCTGTCTATATTGATAGATAAAATGAGAGCATCCCCCTCAGCTAGGATGGAGTCAGTCACTACTCAGCAGGCCAGACTTGGTCCTGTTTGTGGGTGAGTCCCAGAAAGAGGGCCAATTATCTTCAAATTCTACCTATTGGGAGGGGCAGAAAACTGTTTTCAACCAGCGATTGAGTTTTGAGTCTGCTGTAGAGCTCATCACTCCATCTAACTGGGAGGGGGCCAGAGACAATTACTCAATGTCGACACATCTTTCTAGCTAATTTACATGCTGAAGCTATGTTGCTCTTGGTGACCTCTGACTGTTTCATCAGTCAGAGGTCATTGGTGCTGACCTGGATAACAATATCCCTATACTCTCTACACTCGACACTCGCCAGTTTTTGAATTTGCCAGCACCATCTTCAGATTAGCCTTTACGTCGGTAGCCCTGCCCCCTGGTAAACAGTGTATGATCGCTGGATGATTCTTTTTAAGTCTAATATTGCGGGTAATGGAGACGCCAATGACTAGGGTTTTCAATTTGTCAGAGATAATGATGGGAGGATTCGGTGGCTCAGACCCCGTAACGGATGGAGGAGAGACCTAAGATGGCTTGGCCTCCGACTCGTTGCTTAATGGTGTCACGCCCTGACCTTAGTATTCTTTGTTTTCTTTATTATTTTGGTTAGGTCAGGGTGTGACATGGGTGATGTATGTGTTTTTGTACTGTCTAGGGGTTTGTATGTTTATGGGGTTGTTTACTATCTCTAGGTGTTTTGTATGTCTATGGTTGCCTAGATTGGTTCTCAATCAGAGGCAGCTGTTTAACGTTGTCTCTAATTGGGAACCATATTTAGGCAGCCATATTCTTTGGGTAATTTGTGGGTTATTGTCTATGTCTAGTTGCCTGTGTTTGCACTCAGTATATCATAGCGGCACGTTCGTTTTGTTATTAGTTAGTTTTGCTATTAGTTTGTTTAGCGGTCTTAGTCTTCATTAAAGTATCATGTATTCACATCACGCTATGCCTTGGTCTCCTCCATTCAACGAACGTGACAGAATAACCCACCAAACAAAGACCAAGCAGCGTGAATGGGAGGAACAGCGCTTGGTGGAAAAATGGACCCGGGAGAAGGATGAGTTGGTAACAACCTGGGAGGAGATAGAGAGGTGGTCGATCGATCCAGAGAGAGTGCCAGTGCCCGCCTGGGATTCTATGGAACAGTGCGAGGGGGGATACAGGAGAATGGAGGAACGGCGACAATATAAGGGTACATGGCTAGCACGGAAGCCCGAGAGGCAGCCCCAAGGGGAGGCACACGAGGAGATTGGCTAAGTCAGGTAGGAGACCTGAGCCAACTCCTCGTGCTTACCGTGGGGAGTGTGTTACTGGTCAGGCACCGTGTTATGCGGTGGAACGCATGGTGTCTCCAGTGCGCATTCCTAGCCCAGTGCGCTCTATTCCAGCTCCTCGCATTGGCCGGGCTAGAATGAGCATCCAGCCAGGAAGGAGGGTGCCGGCTCAGCGCTTCTGGTCTTGTCAAGTAATTATTTAATTAGTGTTCATAAATTCAAATTATATTTATCTGTCTGATACCCAGAGTTTGTAAAGTTCTGGTTTTAAATAAAACAGACAGAATTCCCAGCTCTTAATTGATCAGGTTCCAATTTATTTGCGAGAGCTCCAAAGTTTTCACAAATACATTCCTTCTTATACCCCCCAAAACTACGCACATACATACCAACATGGATTTTCTCATGAGTCTAACCACAGTTTATAAGCCCTGAACTGACCGTTCCAGACTCCCCCAGACACCATAACTCTGGAGGAGCCCTCCCTGTCCTCTCTTATCGCCACATACATACATTTCTTCCTAGGTACATGCCATATAACCCCTTCCTAATGGACAAACATTATTTAATACTACAAGAAAGACAGGGTAGAATTCTTGCCAGTTATAGTGCAGTATACCTCATTTAGTCATTATTGACAAAAATCCCATAACAGGTCTCCAGTGTACCTCCATGGAACAGGATATCCTGCGCCGGCTCTGCATACTGTGAGTCTGCACAGCCCTGTGCATCCTGTGCCAGCGCCCTGCATTTGCAGGGCAAGTATAACCATCCAGCCAGGACGGGTTGTGTCAGCTCTACACTCCAGACCTCCAGTACGCCTCCACAGCCCAGTACGTCCAGTGCCTGCTCCCCGCACTCGCCCTGAGGTGCGTGTCCCCAACCCAGTACCACCAGTGCCAACACCACGCACCAGGCTGCCTGTGCATCTCCAGAGCCCTGTACGCCCTGTTCCTCCTCTCCGCTCTCACCCTGAGGTGCGTGTCCTCAGCCCGGTACCACGCACCAGGCCTCCAGTGCGTCTCCAGGGTTCAGTACTCCCTGTTCCTGCTCATCGCTCTCGCCCTGAGGTGCGTGTCCCCAGCCCGGTACCACCAGAGCCGGCACCACGCACCAGGCCTAGAGTGCGCCTCGGCAGTCCAGTACGCCCTGTTCCTCCTCCCCGCACTTGCCCTGAGGTGCGTGTCCTCAGTCCCGTACCACCAGTGCCGGTACCATGCACCAGGCCTCCAGTGCGTCTCCAGGGTCCAGTACTCCCTGTTCCTGCTCCTCGCACTCGCCCTGAGGTGCGTGTCCCCAGCCCGATACCACCAGTGCCGGCACCACGCACCAGGCCTACAGTGCGTCTCGCCAGTCCAGAACGTCCGGCAACAGTACCCAGTCCAGAGCGTCCGGCAGCAGTACCCAGTCCAGAGCGTCCATCAACAGTACCCAGTCCAGAGTGTCCGGCGACAGTACCCAGTCCAGAGTGTCCGGTGACAGTACCCAGTCCAGAGCGTCCGTGGACAGTACCCTGTCCAGAGCATCCGGCGACAGTCCACAGACCAGAACCTCCTACGACGGGCCGCAGACCGGAACTTCCTACGACGGGCCGCAGACCGGAACCTCCTACATGCAGTCTATACCCTGCTACACAATACAGCTCTAGTATGCTAACATAGGCGGTAAACAATAAAGTGCCCCGCAAGGACACGTAATCACTGGAAGGTGCAATAACTGCATGCTGACCATGAAAATGGTGGACAGCGCGAGAGTGCTCAATAACACAACTTAAACCTCCTATCTCTAATAAGCCGCTGCAGTGACCAACAAGCTGTACAATGTAAACAAACTCTGCACAGAATGACCATGATAATAAAAGGACATAAATCTTCTTATATCTCAAGCAAAACATAACTGCAAAGCACTGTGTGCATGACGCATAGAAAATAGTTAGCCTGGCTAACTAGCTAATGTACGTATTTGCTAGCAATGATGATGCATAAGCTATAAGCAACCTTCAAAATAACCCGGATTATCCCCCCCCCCCCCCCGTCTGGAAGGAATGAAGATTGCTTTACTCTGCTGTTATTTATTTATTTTAACCTTTATTTAACCAGGTAAAGCCCATTGAAACACAGTCTCTTTTTCAAGGGAGACTTGGCCAAGAAGGCAGCAACAATCAATATATTAGAGAATTAAAACTTACGACAATACAATACAATTCAACAACATGATCCAGCCTAAAATAAGCATTTACACTCCTCTGTAACAGAGTCTCCCATCAAAAACGTAAATTCATTCAGTGGCACTAACATGTCTAAATGAAGCATGGATTGTAGACTATTCCATGCCTCTGGTGCACAAGACATGAATGCAGGCTTGGTTGTGTAGCTATGGTTGAAAAGCATATTTAGAAAATCTGAGATGACAGTGTTGTTAACAAAAGGCTAAGCTTGTGAGTGAATATATTTATTTAATTTCATTTGCGATTTTCATGAATAGTTAACGTTGCGTTATGGTAATGAGCTTGAGGCTATGATTACGCTCCCGGATACGGGTTTGCTCGACGCAAGAAGTTAAGGGTTAATGCCACACGGTCAAGGTTAGGCTTGCACAGATCGGGAGGAACTCTGGAACGTACCTGAGGTCGAATTGTGCTTCTCACCCTAACGGTTCTCTCACTGTCACCCAAAAGCAAGGGTTACCTAGTCACACATATGAAGTTTTGGAAAGATGTGACTTTTTTAACCCTTCGAAACAGACACTGTGACCCAATTAAAGGGACTTCCGGTTGGCACAGGAAGCTATAAGTAAACACATATCTTTCTTGGGGTATGCTCTTACAGAATCCTGAGTTTAAAGTCTTTATGTTAAGAATTAACTGATCTACACAGGGTTGAATGCAGTCATGTTCACATTTGCAGGTTATGTACATCAAAATACCTTTTAGGTGAATTTAACCACTTCCGGTTGCTCCAGGAAGCTTAGAATCGACACAGGTTGACCTCATAGTGGCCTGATGGATTGCCATTGAAGACCAGTTCATAAGGCAGTATTAACCCACATAGGCTCTAGGTTGAATTTAGGGGAGCAGGCAATGTATTCCTATGGGGAGAGATGTCATTGTAATCTGTGAGATCAAAAAACCCTGTTTTACTGTTAAGGATTAATGCCACACAGTCAAGGTTAGGCTTGCACAGATCGGGAGGACCTTAGAAACATTCCTGTGGTTGAACTGCCCTTCTAAACCTAACGGTTCTGCCCGCTGTCCCCCAAAAGCAACTGAAATTTAGGGCCAGGCCTCATTTTGAGCCTGCTTTTTTTCACTGTTGCTGCACTCAGAGCGAGCTACGGTCAAGTGGGGCGTCTCGTTGAACTCGGCACAGTCTGGAGACTATGGTGATACCATTTTTAGTGTTGATTTCAGAATGCCATTTTGGTGATGGTCCCTCTCCGTTTAAACATATTGCAAAATGTACAAAAGTCAACCAGCAAGTCAGTGTCCATCAGTCAACTAGATGTCATTCTGACACCAAACTGATACCATCTGACACCAACCCCACTTTTTACAACTCATTTAGAAGCCAACTATCACATATTTCAGAGCAGGCCCATAATTCACAGCTCCTTCAGTTTAAAACATAATTAAAAAAACGTAAAACACATAGTTACGTTCTAGTTGCGGGTCCAGTTCTGACATTTTGTGTAGGCCTATGCGAGGCGACCCCGAATCCCGAGTTTCGGCTCGATAGGTCCTTCGGTGCCCGAGCAAGACCCTAATTGGTGCTGAAAATCCACTTTTTTCCATGCCTTGCTACAGGGTTCTTGAATGAGCTTTCAGACAGAAACATTGGGGTCCGTCTCTATGGGCCGAGCCAGTTTCAATGCACCTAGTCATGCGTCTCTGAGACTTTTCTAAATGTCGTCAGTTTCGTAATGGTCAAAATGAATTGAAGTCATTGCAAATGTACGAGGCTATTTCTCGGGCCGAGAAGCTTCTAGAGCCAAGTAACTTACCACGCACTATCGACCTGAGGTCTAGAACAGGTTTCTAAAGTTTCAGAACTCTAGGTCTGACGGTTATTTTTTAGCTCGAACAAACTGCAGGCACTGTCTGTCTCTACGCACCACACTGTGTCCCTCTGTCCTAGCTGTGTGTGTGTGTGTGTGTGTGTTTTTTTCTTGGAAATTTTATGGGAGAAATTACTGATTACAGTTCATGGGGGTTGCCTAATCACACATATGAAGATTTGAAAAGATCTGACCTTTTTAACCCTTTGAAACAGCCACTATGACACCATTTAAGGCACTTCCGGTTGGCACAGGAAGCTATAAGTAAACTCAAATCCTGATTGGCGTATGCCTTTACAGAATCCTGAGTTTTAAGTGTTTACGTTAAGAACTGACCGATTTACACAGGGTTGAATGCACAATTTATCACAAACTGCCGGTTGGGTATGGAAAAAAACTTTTAGGGTGATTTCAACTTCTTGGAACTCTGGGGGCGGTATTTCATTATTGGATAAAAAAACATTCCCGTTTTAAGTGCGATATTTTGTCACGACTATGCATATAATTGACAGCTTTGGAAAGAAAACACTCTGACGTTTCCAAAACTGCAAAGATATTGTATGTGAGTGCCACAGAACTGATGCTACAGGCGAAACCAAGATTAAATTTCAAACAGGAAGTGCCCCAGATTTTGAAGGCGCTGTGTTCCAATGACTCCTTATATGGCTGTGAATGGGTCACGAATGAGCTTAGACTTTCTGTCGTTTCCCCATAGTGTCGACAGCATTGTGACTTATTTCTAGGCATATCATTGGAAGATTGACCATTTTACACTACATCTACCAGGTGCTCGCTTGGTGTCCTCCGTCGCAATTATTGCGTAATCTCCAGCTGCGTGTATTTTTCTGTTTGCTTCCGAGGAGAAACCAAACTGCCACGAATGATTTATCATCGAATAGATATGTGAAAAACACCTTGAGGATTGATTCTAAACAATGTTTGCCATGTTTCTGTCGATATTATGGAGTTAATTTGGTAAAAAGTTTGGCGTTGTAGAGACTGCATTTTCAGATTTTTTTCTTAGCCAAACGTGATGAACAAAACAAAGCGATTTCTCCTACACAAATAATATTTTTGGAAAAAATGAACATTTGCTATCTAACTAAGAGTCTCGTCATTGAAAACATCCGAAGTTCTTCAAAGGTAAATTATTTTATTTGAATGCTTTTCTTGTTTTTGTGAAAATGTTGCCTGCTGAATGCTAGGCTTAATGCTATGCTAGGCTATCAATACTCTTACACAAATGCTTGTGTAGCTATGGTTGAAAAGCATATTTTGAAAATCTGAGATGACAGTGTTGTTAACAAAAGGCTACGCTTGTGAGTGAATATCTTTCTTTCATTTCATTTGCGATTATCATGAATAGTTAATGTTGCGTTATGGTAATGAGCTTGAGGCTATGATTACGCTCCCGGATACGGGTTTGCTCGACGCTAGAGGTTAACCACTTCCGGTTGCTTTAGGAAGCTTAGAATCAACACAAACATCATAGTGTCCTGGTGGATAAAAAAAAAAACATGTGCTTCTTCTTGTCTTTGGGCTGGGTCAGGCCAGAGCACTTCGTCGACATCACAAGCAATGTTGTCCCTCCTGAGGCGATGGGGGAAGAAGCCTCTTGTGTGCCGTATCCAGCCCTGACATGATTCCTCACCTATATCACCACAGGCTAAAACCATGGCTTGCAGCAGATTTACTCAGGTGTAGGGTTGTCTATCATACACTTTCCATCTCCAAGAGGAGAAAAACTCCTCAATCGGATTCAGGAAAGGCGAGTATGGAGGGAGGTACAAGTTCATAAACTGCCCATTGATGTTAAACCATTCCCTTACCTGAGCAGCTCAGTGGAAACTGACATTGTCCCACACTATCACATAGGTGGGAATGGGATTCTCATTTAGCTCTTGACCCTGCTGCTCTTGAACCTGCTGCTCAAATAAAATATTTCTTAGATTGGCAATACATCTTAGAAGGTGCTGGGTGTTATATGGCCCGAGTGTAACATGGAGATGTAGAACACCATGGTTGCTGATAGCAGCACAGATTGTGACATTGCCACTTCTTTGACCAGGGACTTCAACAATGGCCCGCTGTCCAATCATGCTTCGGCCTCTCCTTCTCCTCTTTGTTAGATTAAAGCCTGCTTCATTGACAAAGGTGAACTCATGGGGTCTGTCCGAGAATTCCATGTCAAATATTGTCTGTGTAGAAATACAATATACTGAATGTAGGATTTTGTAAGTCGTACAGAGACAGTGCTATACTGTAGAGTAAAATTAGGCTTCTGATTCACATACATTGTATGTACTGAAGAGTAATGTCATTCACATAGTATGTGTTAGTACTGTAGACAATCGGGATTACAGTAAATGTTTCTGAATGTACACTTACTTGCACATACTGAGCTCACAGTTCTTTCACCCTTGGTGAGTTGCGCTCAAAAGGTACTCTGTATACTTGTTTCATTCGCATCCTGTTACGATGAAGGACACGGTCAATTGTGGAAAGGCTGACACTGTCGATTCCAAGGAAGTTTGTGTTGTCTAGAATCACAAGTTCCTGGATTTCTCTGAGTCGTATTGCATTATCTTGAAGGGCCAAGCCAACTATAACGGCCTCTTGCTCCCAAGTGAATATAGCTGTCCTTCCACCTGCATGTGAAAGCCTTGCAATTCTCCAAAAAGTAGTTGTGTAGTTACAAAACTAACAGTGATTAACTTTACAAATTCTCCGGTGTTTTGGGTAAACCTCTGGAATCAGACAAAGGATCCGCTTTGGGAATATTCCTGGTCGTAGTGCTGGTAAGTTGACATCGCTCTGATATCCAATAGTTCTTCCCGGCTGTATGTAATAACACTTAAGATTTTCTGGGCTAACAATGTAAGAAATAATACTTAAAAAACAATATCCTGCAAAGTTTCCTAAGGCCTAGAGGCGAGGCAGCCCTCTCTGTCGGCGCCATCTGTTGGTGCTGTTCTTGCCATAATATGAACTTAGGGCTATCTTCTGTATACCACCCCTACCTTGTCACAACACAACTGATTGGCTCAAATGCATTAAGAAGGAAATAAATTCCACAAATTAACTTTTAACAAGGCACACCTGTTAATTGAAATGCATTCCAGGTGACTACCTCATGAAGCTGGTTGAGAGAATGCCAAGAGTCTGCAAAGCTCTCTTCGAGGCAAAGGGCGGCTACGTCGAAAAATTTCAAATATAAAATATTTGACATTCTGACAAGGTATAAATCTGCCGTTCTGCCACTGAGCAAGGCAGTTAACCGACTGTTGTGTGAAGCTGTGGATGTCGATTAAGGCAGCCCTCGGCACCCCTCTGATTCAAAGTTAAATGCGGAAGACCCATTTCAGTTGAATGCATTCAGTTGTAAGATTAACTAGGTATTCTCTTTCCCTTGACAGAGCTTGAATAATTCTTTGAAGAATAATGTCAAAATATTGTACAATCCAGGTGTGCAAAGCTCTTAGAGACTTACTCAGAAAGACCGACAGCTGTAATCACTGAGAAAGGTCATTCTAACATGTATTGACTCAGGGGTTTGAATACTTATGTAAATGAGATATTTCTGAATTTAATTTTCAATACTTTTGTAAAAATGTTTAAAAACATGTTTCACTTAGTCATTATGGAATACTGTGTGTGGATACGTAAAAAAAAATTCAGGCATTAAAAGAACAAAATGTGGAAAAAGTCAAGGGGTATGAATACTTTCTGAAGGCACTGTAAGTTTTCAACATTTGAAAACAATATTGTTACAAAATACTACTTGGCTGGCTTTATTGGTCAATGAAATGTGGCTTTATTGGGCTAAGGGTTTCAAGACTTTTAGTGGTTTAGAGGCACTCCTTCTAAGGAGCTTTGCTTCCCATCTGACACACTCATCTTTGACACAACCATCTCCCATCATCCTCTCTGTCCAAGTGATGTAGGTCTGTACACACACGTCCAGAGCCTTCTCCGTTCTCATTCTCAATCAGTCAACGCCAACATCTGTGAATATACAGTACAGTATATACTGTATATATTTTTACTGTAGGGTAAAACAGAGACAATGCTTTCATTTGATAACAATAATATAATTATTTATTCGCCCCAATGCTGTTACCCTTAACTCACCTCCACCTCCACCCATTCTCTTTCCCACACACTGCGTGTTAGCAGGCTACTGAGTTCTCTCACACTCACACACTCTTACACGTGCAGTGTATTGTTTGTCGCCCACGGCGGCGGTGTGATTGCATTATGACGATGCATGTGGCAACCCACGCTTTGACCCCAACCCACGACCCCTTGCTGTTCGCTGAAGCAGGTGTTGGAGAAGAACTCAAGCCTCATTTCACATCTGAGAGTGTTCCCTGTGGGAATCCTGGAAAAGCTGTCATGGTGGAAAGATTTGATCTGAGAGAGCGAGGGAAGAAGGCTGTGGGGGCAGTGTGGTATAGAGATGTCAATTTGTGAGAAAAACATTTCAATTTCATTAAATTCAAAATACTTTAAATATCCCACAATTGTCAATTGAGAAGGTAGCATAGAGCACATACACAAAAACAGCATACAGTTTAAACATAGACACACAACATAGCCTGGAATCGCAAGTAATTACAAATTGTACTGTCATGTACTGTCATGTTGTCTTGTCTCTGTCCTTTCCCTTCACTCTGTCTCCCTCTGCTGGTCGTGTTAGGTTACCTTTTCTCCCCCGCTTTCCCCCAGCTGTCCCTTGTCTCCTCTAACTACCCATTCACCCCGTTCCCCACCTGTTCCCTTTTTCCCTCTGATTAGGTCCCTATATCTCTCTCTGTTTCTGCTCCTGTCCTTGTCGGATTCTTGTTTGTTTGTGTCATTCATGCCTGAACCAGACTGCCGTCATGTTTGCTGTAACCTTGTCCTGTCCTGTCGGAATCTGCCGGTCCATCTGAGCCTACCTATGTTTGGTAATTAAAGAAGCTCTGTTTAAGTTGATTCGCTTTTGGGTCCTCATTCACGCACCGTAACAGAAGAATCCGACCAAGAATGGACCCAGCGACTTCGGATCCTCTCCACTCAGCCGTCGAGATCCAGGGAGCGATGCTAGGCAGACACAAGCAGGAATTGTCTGCTGCTCGACATGCCGTTGAGACCCTGGCCACCCAAGTCTCCAACCTCACAGAACAGGTTCACCATCTCCGCCTCGATCCACCGGCCACTTCCAGGGCTTTCGAATCTCCGGAGCCCAGAATCAATAACCCGCCGTGTTACTCTGGGGAGCCCACTGAATGCCGCTCGTTCCTCACCCAGTGTGATATTGTGTTTTCTCTCCAGCCCAACACTTACTCCAGGAGCACTGCTCGTGTCGCCTACGTCATATCTCTCCTTATTGGACGGGCTCGTGAGTGGGGCACGGCAATCTGGGAGGCAAGGGCTGAGTGTACTAACCAGTATCAAGACTTTAAGGAGGAGATGATACGGGTTTTTGATCGATCTGTTTTTGGGGAGGAGGCTTCCAGGGCCCTGTCTTCCCTATGTCAAGGCAATCGATCCATAACAGACTACTCTATTGAGTTTCGCACTCTTGCTGTCTCCAGTGGCTGGAACGAGCCGGCCTTGCTCGCTCGTCTTCTGGAGGGTTTCCGCGCAGAGGTAAAGGATGAGATTCTCTCCCGGGAGGTTCCTTCCAGCGTGGATTCCTTGATTGAACTCGCTATTCGCATTGAGCGACGGGTTGATCTTCGTCACCGAGCTCGTGGAAAGGAGCTCGCGCTCTCCGTCGCCTCCCTCTCCGCATCACTACCATCTTCCTCTGCCGGCTCGGGTGCTGAGCCCATGCAGCTGGGAGGTATCCGCATCTCGACTAAGGAGAGGGAACGGAGAATCACCAACCGCCTCTGTCTCTATTGCGGTTCCGCTGGTCATTTTGTCACTTCATGTCCAGTAAAAGGCCAGAGCTCGTCAGTAAGCGGAGGGCTACTGGTGAGCGCTACTACTCCTGTCTCTCCTTCAAGATCCTGCACTACCTTGTCGGTCCATCTACGCTGGACCGGTTCGTCAGCTTCCTGCAGTGCCTTAATAGACTCTGGGGCGGAGGGCTGTTTTATGGACGAGACCTGGGCTCGGGAACATGACATTCCTCTCAGACAGTTAAAGGAGCCCACGGCCTTGTTCGCCCTGGATGGTAGTCCTCTCCCCAGGATTCAGCGTGAGACGCTACCCTTAACCCTCACTGTTTCTGGTAATCATAGTGAAACCATTTCTTTTTTAATTTTTCGTTCACCTTTTACACCTGTTGTTTTGGGCCATCCCTGGCTAGTTTGTCATAATCCTTCCATTAATTGGTCTAGTAATTCTATCCTCTCCTGGAACGTCTCTTGTCATGTGAAATGTTTAATGTCTGCTATCCCTCCTGTTTCCTCTGTCTCTTCTTCACAGGAGGAGCCTGGTGATTTGACAGGGGTGCCGGAGGAATATCACGATCTGCGCACGGTGTTCAGTCGGTCCAGGGCCACCTCTCTTCCTCCACACCGGTCGTATGATTGTAGTATTGATCTCCTTCCGGGAACCACCCCCCCCCGGGGTAGACTATACTCTCTGTCGGCTCCCGAACGTAAGGCTCTCGAAGATTATTTGTCTGTAGCTCTTGACGCCGGTACCATAGTCCCCTCCTCCTCTCCCGCCGGAGCGGGGTTTTTTTTTGTCAAGAAGAAGGACGGGTCTCTGCACCCCTGCATAGATTATCGAGGGTTGAATGACATAACAGTGAAGAATCGTTATCCGCTTCCTCTTATGTCTTCAGCCTTCGAGATCCTGCAGGGAGCCAGGTTTTTCACTAAGTTGGACCTTCGTAACGCTTACCATCTCGTGCGCATCAGGGAGGGGGACGAGTGGAAGACGGCGTTTAACACTCCGTTAGGGCACTTTGAATACCGGGTTCTTCCTTTCGGCCTCGCTAACGCTCCAGCTGTCTTTCAGGCATTAGTCAATGATGTCCTGAGAGACATGCTGAACATCTTTGTTTTCGTTTACCTTGACGATATCCTGATTTTTTCACCGTCACTCCAGATTCATGTTCAGCACGTTCGACGTGTCCTCCAGCGCCTTTTAGAGAATTGTCTTTTTGTGAAGGCTGAGAAGTGCACTTTTCATGCCTCCTCCGTCACATTTCTCGGTTCTGTTATTTCCGCTGAAGGCATTAAGATGGATCCCGCTAAGGTCCAAGCTGTCATTGATTGGCCCGTTCTTAAGTCACGCGTCGAGCTGCAGCGCTTTCTCGGCTTCGCGAACTTCTATCGTCGTTTCATCCGTAATTTCGGTCAGGTGGCAGCTCCTCTCACAGCCCTTACTTCTGTCAAGACGTGCTTTAAGTGGTCCGTTTCCGCCCAGGGAGCTTTTGATCTCCTCAAGAATCGTTTTACATCCGCTCCTATCCTTGTTACACCTGACGTCTCTAGACAGTTCGTTGTCGAGGTTGACGCGTCAGAGGTGGGAGTGGGAGCCATCCTTTCTCAGCGCTCCCTCTCTGACGACAAGGTCCACCCATGCGCGTATTTTTCTCATCGCCTGTCGCCGTCGGAACGTAACTATGATGTGGGTAACCGCGAACTGCTCGCCATCCGGTTAGCCCTAGGCGAATGGCGACAGTGGTTGGAGGGGGCGACCGTTCCTTTTGTCGTTTGGACTGACCATAGGAACCTTGAGTACATCCGTTCTGCCAAACGACTTAATGCGCGTCAGGCGCGTTGGGCGCTGTTTTTCGCTCGTTTCGAGTTCGTGATTTCTTATCGTCCGGGCTCTAAGAACACCAAGCCTGATGCTTTGTCTCGTCTCTTCAGTTCTTCAGTAGCCTCCACTGACCCCGAGGGGATTCTCCCTGAGGGGCGTGTTGTCGGGTTGACTGTCTGGGGAATTGAGAGGCAGGTAAAGCAAGCACTCACTCAAACTCCGTCGCCGCGCGCTTGTCCTAGGAACCTTCTTTTCGTTCCCGTTCCTATTCGTCTGGCCGTTCTTCAGTGGGCTCACTCTGCCAAGTTAGCCGGCCACCCTGGCGTTCGGGGTACGCTTGCTTCCATTCGCCAGCGTTTCTGGTGGCCCACCCGGGAGCATGACACGCGTCGTTTCGTGGCTGCTTGTTCGGTCTGCGCGCAGACTAAGTCCGGTAACTCTCCTCCTGCCGGCCGTCTCAGGCCGCTTCCTATTCCCTCTCGACCGTGGTCTCACATCGCCTTAGATTTTGTCACCGGACTGCCTTCGTCAGCGGGGAAGACTGTTATTCTTACGGTTGTCGATAGGTTCTCTAAGGCGGCTCATTTCATTCCCCTTGCTAAGCTTCCTTCTGCTAAAGAGACGGCACAAATCATCATCAAGAATGTTTTCAGAATTCATGGCCTTCCGTCAGACGTCGTTTCGGACAGAGGTCCGCAATTCACGTCTCAATTTTGGAGGGAGTTTTGCCGTTTGATTGGGGCTTCCGTCAGTCTCTCTTCCGGCTTTCACCCCCAGTCTAACGGTCAAGCAGAACGGGCCAATCAGACTATTGGTCGCATCTTACGCAGTCTTTCTTTTCGCAACCCTGCGTCTTGGTCAGAACAGCTCCCCTGGGCAGAATACGCCCACAACTCGCTTCCTTCGTCTGCGACCGGGCTATCTCCTTTTCAGAGTAGCCTCGGGTACCAGCCTCCGTTGTTCTCATCTCAGTTCGCCGAGTCCAGCGTCCCCTCCGCTCAGGCTTTTGTCCAACGTTGCGAGCGCACCTGGAAGAGGGTCAGGTCTGCACTTTGCCGTTATAGGGCGCAGACTGTGAGAGCTGCTAATAAGCGTAGAACGAAGAGCCCTAGATATTGTCGCGGTCAGAGAGTTTGGCTCTCCACTCAGAACCTTCCCCTTAAGACGGCTTCTCGCAAGTTGACCCCGCGGTTCATTGGTCCATTCCGTATCTCTCAGGTCATTAATCCTGTCGCAGTGCGACTTCTTCTTCCGCGATATCTTCGTCGCGTCCACCCGGTCTTCCATGTCTCCTGTGTTAAGCCCGTTCTTCGCGCCCCCGCTCGTCTTCCCCCCCCCCCCCCCCATCCTTGTCGAGGGCGCACCTATCTACAGGGTCCGTAAAATCTTGGACATGCGTCCTCGGGGCCGTGGTCATCAGTACCTAGTTGACTGGGAGGGGTACGGTCCTGAGGAGAGGAGTTGGGTTCCCTCTCGGGACGTGCTGGACCGTGCGCTGATTGATGATTTCCTCCGTTGCCGCCAGGTTTCCTCCTCGAGTGCGCCAGGAGGCGCTCGGTGAGTGGGGGGGTACTGTCATGTACTGTCATGTTGTCTTGTCTCTGTCCTTTCCCTTCACTCTGTCTCCCTCTGCTGGTCGTGTTAGGTTACCTTTTCTCCCCCGCTTTCCCCCAGCTGTCCCTTGTCTCCTCTAACTACCCATTCACCCCGTTCCCCACCTGTTCCCTTTTTCCCTCTGATTAGGTCCCTATATCTCTCTCTGTTTCTGCTCCTGTCCTTGTCGGATTCTTGTTTGTTTGTGTCATTCATGCCTGAACCAGACTGCCGTCATGTTTGCTGTAACCTTGTCCTGTCCTGTCGGAATCTGCCGGTCCATCTGAGCCTACCTATGTTTGGTAATTAAAGAAGCTCTGTTTAAGTTGATTCGCTTTTGGGTCCTCATTCACGCACCGTAACATGTACACACTTTTAGTTAATGTAAAGCATGGTGATTTTCAGAGTGTAGCAATAATTAGCAGTAAAAATATTTAGAAAATACAAAATACAGTTTTGGAGTGAGACCAGGGGTTGTATGTATCAAGCGTCTTAGGAGTGTTGATTTAGAATCAGTTTAGCCTTTTATCATAATGAAAAAGGTTACATGGGCAGGGAAGATCTGATCCTAGATCAGTACTCCTATTCTGAAATGCTTAATACAACCTCTTATGGATAGGGGAGACACTAGCATCTCAACTGGCCAATTGCTGGGGGAAATGTAGAGCGCCAGATTCAAATAAAATGCTATAAAATTAAAACTTTCATTGAATCACACATGTAAGATACTCAATTAAAGCTACACTCGTTGTGAATCCAGCCAACGTGTCAGATTTTTAAAATGCTTTTCGGCGAAAGCATAAGAAGCTATTATCTGATAGCCTGCACCCATCTGCACCAGCAGTAAACAAAGGAGCTAGCATAGCAGGTGCTACACAAAACGCTGATATAAAATATAAAATATGCATTACCTTTGACAAGCTTCTTTTGTTGGCACTCCAATATGTCCCATATACATCACAATTGGTTCTTTTGTTCGATTAATTCCGTCCATATATATCGAAAATGTCCATTTATAAAGCGCGTTTGATCCAGAAAAAAACAGCTTACAAAAACACAACGTCACTACAAAATATTTCAAAAGTTGCCTATAAACTTTGCCAAAATATTTCAAAGTACTTTTGTAATGCAACATTAGGTATTTTTAAACGTTAATAATCGATCAAATTGTAGACGGGGCAATCTGTATTCAATACAGGAAAGAGAAGAAACCAGCACTGCTTTTCACATCTTGCGCAACTCACAAAAGTGTCCCCAGTTCTGAGTTGGCCTACTTCTTCATAGCACAAAGGAATAACCTCAACCAAATTCCAAAGACTGGCGACATCCAGTGGAAGCGGTAGGAACTGAAAGTAGGTACCTATTAAATATCCAATGGCAAAGACAATACAGGGAACAGAGAGTGGGAAAAAATATCTGAAGAGTTAGTCCTCGGGGTTTTGCCTGCTACATAAGTTCTGTTATACTCACAGACATGATTCAAACAGTTTTAGAAACTTCAGAGTGTTTTCTATCCAAATCTATGAATAATATGCATATCTTATATTCTTGGCATGAGTAGCAGGAAGTTGAAATTGGGCACACTATTTATCCAAAAGTGAAAATTCTGCCCCCTAGCTTACATACAGCTCCTGGCGTTGACTGGGAAATGTTGGCCCACAGTCGTTTTCTTCGTGAGTCAGATCATCCACAGATGCATATATTTCCTGGTAACTATGGGCTGCGTTTACACAAGCAGCCAAATTCTGATATTTTGTTCACTAATTGGTCTTTTGACCAGTCAGATCAGCTATAATATTCGTAAAGGAACCGCAGAAGGCATTAATTATGTGGTTCAGCTCCTGAATATATTCAGCTCAAGTCACCCTGAATAACCCCCAGACTTCTGGTTTTAATAAAGGAAACATTTAATTCAATGAAAAGTAAATGATATCAAAATCAGTAAGACCAAAGAAGAAATATACATATTTCTATGTAGAGGATGTTGATAAATGAGGTTCATTGTTGGAGCTGAAACTGGCCTTGACTGTGAATTTCTTACATACGTAAATCATCTCACCATTTAGGTAATTTAGGCCATTCTCTATGCAGGTCAAGGCAGAGTTGAAGTAATAAAGGCCTTTATTACTGTGTTATCAATAATATGTAAAGCCAGGGGAGTTTGATTGACATGTGTTATGACACCATGTACGTTTGAAACCCTTTACACAGCATGGTGGGAGCATCTTGGTCAGTTTAACTTACAAACATTCACATGTATACCATACACACACCACACATGAAAGCCAACACCCCCTCCAAAAAATAAGACGCTCTGATGGGTGAATGGGACAACAAAGATGTTCTTCTGCTCCTCGCCATTGATCAACTATATTGCTGTGACAAACAGTTTTTGCATCTGACCCCCAACCTCACACACTGTAATTACAGTTTGTCACACATATCTGAACACACAATGGCTTTTTCATTGCCTTTGTTGTGGATGGTGATACACACACACACACACCACACCACACCACACCACACCACACCACATCAGAGGGAGAGGCTCCCCCGGCTAGTGCAGCTTGTGGCACGTGTTAATCATTTTCCAGGTTCTCTCTCATCTCTTGGACTCAGATGCCGAACCACACATTTGCTCCCACTCTCTCCACAATCTTTAGTTATGCTTAATGAACATGTTTGGTCAGTTCCAAGCCTATAGCTTTAAGGCACTGATACCTCTTTTTTTCCAATACAAAATTTGTTTTCAATAACTTCTCCCTCATCATTTATGGATTTTATCTTGGTTTATTGTTAAATGGTCTGCTATCTTGTAAGGGAGACCGGTGGCTTGTTACCATTGGTGTTACCAGGTGTTTACTCACCCTTTTGGTTATGCACAAGTGTTTACCCACCTTACGGAAAATTCCAATGTTTTCAGATGTCAAAAGTAGTCTGTCAAGATAAGTCCATGTTCTGAGATTTTGGTTTTGTAGATCCAGCTATCTAAAATTAATGGACAAGATGAGCAAGTGTTTAAATTATAGATCTGTGGTGCTTATATTTTCCATTCAACTTCAAACCATTTTATTGTCGTGATCTGGCGAGCCCATCCTGTTGTTTCTTGCAGTCTGTAAGCTAGTTTGTTTAGCTCAAACTACCCAACGCTGTCATTAATTTCTATTTCTGCTGTTTCATGGTGAGTGGTCTTACAAGTATCAGTCACTCTTTGATGCAGGGCGATATGAGGTAACTTCTCAAGGCTGGAATCCCCTTTTAGGGTTTCATGTGGGTCAGGGGGGTAGCTGTAATGTGGGATACCAGTGTCAGAGAAGAAAGTTTTAGACTTTAGAGGAATTTTGTGGCAGTGGTGGGATTCAAAGGCCATGTGGCAGTATAGTATGCAGGGCCAGCTCCAGCCAAAAGTGACATAAGCGATCACTTAGGGCCCCCGGGCCGCTAATGGACTGAATTATTATTATTTTAATCATACATTTAAAAAGGAACTAATTTGGGTCCGTTAGAATAGTGGAATACAAAAGGTGCTGTTTCAAAATAATTTGGATGTGCATCAGCAGTTTCCCTTTTGTCATGCTAGACAATCAGACTCACTCAGTTGTCACTCACAATTGTTTTGGGGATTGGTAAACTAGTCTAACCAGCTATCTAAACTTGTAGTAATCATGGCCGATTACTACAAGCCACTCTCACTCAGATATAATATTTAACATGGCTAAATGTCTTGAATTTCAGGACATTAGCTTTAAAACTGGAAAAATATCTCTCCACCCTATGGCAAAATGTGCAGAACTGAAGGAAAGGCTAGAACCGGCCCTGATAGTATGACACGATAGTGAATGTTCAACAGGTTGTGCAGCCATTTGCCCCACAGCACAATTCATTATCTGGGGATTTTGACTTTTGTAACGTGTGACTGGTAAAGTCCCCATGTAACCTCAAACATTTGCTGTATAATTTAGGACAGCCTCACACCTCCTTGAGTCAATCACCAAACTATAATGTACAGAAAACTAACCTGCCATCCAGAATGTCATTTTTGCAAATGGATCAAAAATGTAATTTACCTTATTTACTTAAGTATTCAGACCCTTTGCTAACAGACTCTAAATTGAGCACAGGTGTATCCTGTTTTCATTAATCATCCAGTAGATGTTTATACAACTTGATTGGAATCCACCTGTGGAAAATTCAATTGATTGTACATGATTTAGAAAGGCACACACCTGTTTATATAAGGTCCCACAGTTGATAGGACATATCAGAGCAAAAAATACAAGCCATGAGGTTGAAGGAATTGTCTGTAGAGCTCCGAGACCGGATTGTGTCTAGGCACAGATCTGGGGAAGGGTACCAAAAAATGTCTGTAGCATTGAAGGTCCCCACGAACACAGCGGCCTCCATCATTCTTAAATGGAAGAAGTTTGAAACCACCAAGTCTCTTCCTAGAGCTAGCCGACCGGCCAAACTGAGCAATCAGGGGGTCACCCCTACAGAGGTCCAGAGTTCCTCTGTGGAGATGAGAATACCTTCCAGAATGACAACCATCTCTGCAGCACTACACCAATCAGGCCTTTATGGGAGAGTGTCTAAACAGAAGCCACTCCTCATTTAAAGGCACATGACAGTCCACTTGGAGTATGCCGAAAGGCACCTAAAGGACTCTTAGACCACAAGAAACAAGATTTTCTAGTCTGATGAAAACAAGATTGAACTCTTTGGCCTAAATGCCAAGCGTCACATCTGGAGGAAACCAGGTACCATCCCTAAGGTGAAGCATGGTGGTGGCAGCATCATGCTGTGCGGATGTTTTTCAGCGGCAGGGACTGGGAGACCAGTCAGGATCGAGAGAAAGATGAGTGGAGCAAATTTACAGAGAGATCCTTGATGAAAACCTGCTCCGGAGGACTCAAGACCTCAGACTAGGGCGAAGGTTCACCTTCCAACAGGACAATGACCCTAAGCACACAGCCAAGACAATGCAGGAGTGGCTTCAAGACACGTCTCTGAATGTCCTTGAGTAGACCAGTCAGAACCGGGACTTGAACCCGATCGAACAATCCTTGGAGAGACCTGAAAATAGCTGTGCATCGAAGCTCCCCATCCAACATGGCAGAGCTAGAGAGGATCTGCAGAAAATAATGGGAGAAACTCCTCAAAAACAGGTGTGCCAAGTTTGTAGCATCATACCCAAGAAGACTTTAGTCCGTACAAGGTGCTTCAGCAAAGTACTGAGTATAGGGTCTGAATACTTATGTAAATGTCATATTTCAGTTTGACATTTTTTATACATTATACATTTTAGAATAAGGCTGTAATGCAACAAAATGTGGAAAAAGTGAAAGGTCTGAATACTTTCCGAATGCACTATATATTCACCTCACTCTCAGATAAATAAATTGTACTGTCAAATGTAACAAGTAACTACATTTGTTATAAAGAGCTGTACAAATTATACATTTGTGAGAAAAATATGATTCACTACAGTAATATGAGATGTATGTAAAACATTTACATTTTACATTTTAGTCATTTAGCAGACGCGCTTATTCTGAGTGACTTACAAGATAGCTAGGTGGGAAAGCACTTATCACAGTCCAATATACAGTATACAAACATTCCATTCCAGCTAAACAATGGATGTTTAAACACTGAATTTTTGAAAACATTGGGAACACCTTCATAAAATTGAGTTGCACCCCCTTTTGCCCTAAAAACAGCCTCAATTCATTGGGGCTTGGACTCTACAAGGTGTCGAAAGCATTCCACAGGGATGCTGGCCTATCTTGACTCCAGTGCTTCCAACAGTTGTGTCAAGTTGGCTGGATGTCGGAGTTCAGGTGGGCCTTGGCGCTTCAGCAAACAAAGGAAATGATAGGAGCTCAACAACAATGACAAAAATCATGACAATGGCTTACCAAGGTAAACTTTCAAAAGGACTAGTTTGAGGTAAAAAGGAGTTGGAACACTCAAAAAAGGCAAAGATTGATTTCGTTATGCTGACTTTAATCCACTGTACAATATGTGAACAGGTGACTGACGTTTCAATGTCAAGCTGACGTCCTCCTCTGACGTCTTCCTTGGCTGGATGTCCTTTGGGTGGTGGAACATTTTTGATAAACATAGGAAACTGTTGAGCATAAAAAACCTAGCAGCATTGCATTTCTTCACCCCCTCAAACCATTGCACCTGGCACAGTGGGCACCGAGACGGTTACTGAGTTTATCAAGAAGTGTCTACAGGGAGGAGGTGAGGGCTCTGGGAGTGTGGTGTCAGGAAAATAACTCAACGTCAACAAAACAAAAGGAGATAATTGTGGACTTCAGGAAACAGCAGAGGGAGCACCTCCTGATCCACATCGACGGGACACCAGTGAAGGTGGAAAGTTTTAAGTTCCTCGGCGTACACATCACCGACAAACTGAACTGGTCCACCCTCTTCAACCTCAGGAGACTGAAGAAATTTGCCTCGTCACCTAAAACCCTCAAACTTTTATAGATGCCCAATTGAGAGCATCCTGTCAGGCAGAATCACCGCCTGGTGTGGCAACTGCACCGCCCACATCCACAGGGCTCTCCAGAGAGCGGTGCAGTCTGCACAACACTTTACCGGGAGCACACTACCTGCCCTCCAGGACACCTACAGCACCTGATGTCACAGGAAGGCCAAAAAGATCATCAAGGACAACAACCAACGAAGCCACTATCTGTTCACCCCGTTATCATCCAGAAGGCGAGGTCAGTACAGGTGCATCAAAGCTGGGACCGAGAGACTGTTATATAGCCATCACTAGTATAGGGAGGCTGCAGCCTACATACACAGACTTGAAATCATTGGCCACTTTAATAAATGGAACACTAGTCACTTTTGCCCTGATCTGTTTCACCTGTCCTTGTGATTTTCTCCACTCCCTCCAGGTGTCGCTTCTTTTCCCCAGTGTATTTATCCCTGTGTTTCCTGTCTCTCTGTGCCAGTTCGTCTTGTATGTTTCCAAGTCAACCAGCGTTTTTCTAGTCCTCCTGGTTTTGACCCTTGCCTGATTCTGGACTCTGTACCTGCCTGCCTGACCATTCTGCCTGCCTTGACCACAAGCCTTGTCTGCCCTCTGTACCTCCTGGACTCTGATCTGGTTTTGACCTTTTTGCCTGTCCACGACCATTCTCTTGCCTACCTCTTTGGATTAATTAACATTGTAAGACTCCAACCATTTGCCTCCTGTGTCTGCATTTGGGTGTCGCCTTGTGCTGTGATAGTGGATAGTGTTATGGTTAAAAACAATTCTTCATTAGATCTCTCAGATGTGCACTGAGGAGCCTTGTACGATTCAAAACAATCAAATGGGAAGTGCTGAAGTCATATTTTCTCACATTTGTTGATAATGTGGTAGACATTATAGTGAAATATCAGTGGCAAATAGCCTTCAGAAGTATATTCTGCCTCATAACCACATGTTGATACATCACTAATTGACGAGTAGGAGGAGAACCAATCAATGTTATTTGTTGCAAAGAGGAAATCCTGTGCACAGCAGTGTCTACAGATCCAGGTGCCAGTATCCAAAATCAAGTTCCCGTAAGTTTGTGGCAAATTTGCTTTAAACGAAATAGTGTGCCACAAAATGTTTCCAGAAGTTTGCAAATGTTTGCCACTATTGGTGAATCTGCAGAAAACATTTGGCAACAATATTTATTGCCACTAGTGGCAAACAGTTCGCCAAAGGGTTTTTTCTCTCAAGATTCAATTTGAATCTGTGGCAAACCTGTGGCAAAATCATTTTACTGCCACTATTGGCAGTTTACCAGAAGTAATTTCTGGTGAACTCCTGAGTTCCAAGACCAGTAACCATTGATGAACAATCAGGGTCAGGCCTCTATCTTTCTAAAATTATCGCCGCCATTGTTGCAACCCCTATTACCAGTCTGTTCAATCTCTCTTTCATTTCGTCCGAGATCCGTAAAGATTGGAAAGCTGCCGCGGTCATCCCCCTCTTCAAAGGCCTTGCCTTTCTAAAGTCTTTGAAAGCCAAGTTAATAAACAGATTACTGACCATTTCGAATCCCACCGTACCTTCTCCTCTGTGCAATCCGGTTTCCGAGCTGGTCATGGGTGCACCTCAGCCACGCTCAAGGTCCTAAACGATATCATAACCGCCATCGATAAAAGACAGAGCTGTGCAGCCGTCTTCATCGACCTGGCCAAGGCATTCGACTCTGTCAATCACCGTATTCTTATTGGCAGACTCAATAGCCTTGGTTTCTCAAACGTCTGCCTCGCCTGGTTCACCAACTACTTCTCCAATAGAGTTCAGTGTGTAAAATCAGAGGGCCTGTTGTCCGGATCTCTGGCAGTCTCTATGGGGGTACCACAGGGTTCAATTCTCGGGCCGACTCTTTTCTCTGTATATATCAACGATGTCGCTCTTGCTGCTGGTGATTCCCTGATCTACCTCTACGCAGACGACACCATTCTGTAAACATCTGGTCCTTCTTTGGACACTGTGTTAACTAACCTCCAAACAAGCTTCAATGCCATACAACACTCCTTCCGTGGCCTCCAACTGCTCTTAAACGCTAGCAAAACCAAATGCAAATGCTTTTCAACCATTTGCTGCCAGCACTCGGCCGCCCGACTAGCATCACTACTCTGGACGGTTCTGACCTAGAATACGTGGACAACTACAAATACCTTGGTGACTAGCTAGACTGTAAACTCCCCTTCCAGACTCATATCAAACATCTCCAATCCAAAATCAAATCTAGAATCGGCTTCCTATTTCGCAGCAAAGCCTCCTTCACTCACGCCACCAAACTTACCCTAGTAAAACTGACAGTCCTACCAATCCTCGACTTCGGCGATGTCATCTACAAAATAGCTTCCAATACTCTACTCAGCAAATTGGATGCAGTCAATCACAGTTACATCCGTTTTGTTACCAAAGCGCCTTATACCACCCACCACTGCGACCTGTATGCTCTAGTTGGCTGGCCCCCGCTACATATTTGTCGCCAGACCCACTGGCTCCAGGTCATCTACAAGTCTATGCTAGGTAAAGCACCGCCTTCTCAGCTCACTGGCCACGATAACAACACCCACCCATAGCACGCGCTCCTGCAGGTATATCTCACTGGTCATCCCCAAAGCCAACACCGACTTTCCTTCCAGTTCTCTGCTGCCAGTGACTGGAACAAATTGCAAAAATCGCTGAAGCTGGAGACTTACATTTCCCTCACTAACTTTAAACATCAGCTATCTGAGCAGCTAACCGATCGCTGCAGCTGAACATAGTCCATCTTTTTAAAAGCCCACCCAATCTACCTCATCCCCATATTGTTTTTATTTACTTTGCTGCTCTTTTGCACACCAATATCACTACTTACACACCATCATCTGCTCATCATCATCTGCTCATCTATCACTCTAGTGTTAATCTGCTAAATTCTAATTACTTTGCTACTATGGCCTATTTATTGCCATACCTCCTCATGCCATTTGCACACACTGTATATAGACTTGATTTATTTTCTATTGTGTTATTGACTGTACGCTTGTTTATTCTATGTAACTCTGTGTTGTTGTTTCTGTCGTACTGCTTTTCTTTCTTTGCCAGGTCGCAGTTATAAATGAGAACTTGTTCTCAACTAGCTTATCTGGTTAAATAAAGGTGAAATAAAAAAGGGAGATTCGAAAAATCTGTTGAAAAATGGAAACCAAGCCTTCTAACTAGCTAGTGTCTAACGTATTAAACTTCCTAATTAACCTGAACATTTTGTTATCTATGATGCCTAGTTAGCAATGTCATGTTTTGTTGATACCATTTTCAATATGTCAGTGCCACTGATTGGCTAGAGCTATTTTTACAGAATTATTGTGATAGGTAGCTAGGAAACTAATGATTTGCCTAAACACTTATATTTTCAGGTGAATACGTTGCTGTCCTTTTAATACAAATATGCATGTCAATATGACAGTGTCATGGTTCAGTAGCATGTTAGCCAGAATAACAGCTAAGATAGCTAGCAATAATATGAATAGATTTGACATCGAAGGAAAAACGTCACCTTTGCGTTGGAAGAGGATGTAATATGGTTGTGGTGCAATCACTAATAACTTTTTATGAGTGATAAATGAATGCATCGTCTAAAAGATAAATGTAGCCCATACATTCATTATTTTTAACAATTAGATCTTTCGTTGCTTTAAACTAGTAGCTAGCTCATCTTGATCATGTGTTGTTCCTACTCTCTTTGTAGAATAAATCAGTTACAAGGCAAAAATACAGGCCTTCAATCAAACTGAAGACAGAGAAATATTTGTGCACCATACAGGTCAAGGCTTCTTGCATGCATAGCTTTGTAAGTTACACAAAAGTAAGTTACACCAAAAAAATGGTGGGTTGTTTGGATGACCCAGTTTTCTGTAAGAACAGCAAGCTTGGCTTGTTGGTGCTGGTTATTACGGTTGGGTTATGGATATTTGACCCAGCTAGTAGGTTAATTCTCCCGCCACCAGTGTGTGTAGTCCACCAGAATGTGAGCAAATGTTGAGATGTGGCAACTTGCAAGTCTTCTAGTTCAACAGAACGACTGACTGAATGAAAAAATGGCTAACTTTATTTCATCAGACAAGGTGTTTTGGCTGACAGAAATCGCCCAACATCAGTGCCAGACCTCACTAATGATCTTGTGGCTCAATGGAAGCAAGTCCCTGCAGCATTGTTCCAACATCTAGTGGAAAGCCATCACAGAAGATTGGAGGCTGTTATAGCAGATAAGGGGGGACCAACTCCATATTAATGCCCATGATTTTGGAATGAGATGTGTAAAATACATTTTTTTTCCTGATCTTTCTTATATCTCTCAGATATAGGATAGACATGTCAGAACAACCTTCCTTTAGATTTTTTGGGGACGGCCTAACTTTTGTTCCATATAGTGAATCTGTTATTCAATGTGTTTGTATGGGCTTATAGCAAGGTCAAATACAATTTGTATATATATTTTTTTATACTTTAAAGAGTCTTAAAAGTCTATCTCAAATAGCAAAATAATCATTGGTATGACCTTCTTAAAACAATTCCATATAGTTTAGTAGAACCCCACCTCCCCCGGATTAGACTGTTATAGGCTTAACTTCACCAGAGCCTCTTAGAACCATGCAGCCACTTTGGGACTAGATATATTATTAAATGCACAGCTACCATAGATAGTTTGGCCTTCATGTTTCCATACTTGCTTTATTACTAATTTCCACAAATATTCTATCACAGTGATCATCCTGGCACACTCACCACAGACTGGGAGCAGCTCATGGTAAAGTGCCTTGCTCAAGGGCACAACAGCAGTAGGTAATATACAGAGATATTGCAGCTGGTAAACCTCTGGCTGCCGGATCACTCCCTGCAGATTTCTCCGCAGGCAGCTAGGGGTTCAAACCGATTACCCTCCGATTAACAGCCTGCCTTTCTAACGTCAAAACTACTGCCACCCCTATTCATTTAGCTCTTTTGTCACTTCCTCGCCTTTGTTCAACCATTTGACCTAGCTTATCAACCCTTCCCTCCTCAAAGTATGTAATTTAGAAATGTGGGTGAAACTATCCCTTATTAAATTCTACACCCTAGCGATTAAGAGGGTTGGGCCAGTTACGTTAAAGGTCGCTGGTTCAAATCCCAGAGACAGCAAGGTGGAGAAATGTGTCGTTCAGCCCTTGAGCAAGGCAGTCAACCCCCAACAACAACTGCTCTCCAGGCGCCGAAGACGTGGATGTCGATTAAGTTAGCCCTCCGCACCTCTGATTCAGAGGGGTTGGGTTATTTGTGGTAGACACATTTTGGTTGAATGAATTAAGTTGTGAAACTGACCAGGTACCCCCTTTTTCTTTTGCAGTGTAGGAGATAGACAAGGAAAAACGCTCTTGCTTTTGGACGTCTCAACAATAACCTGAAGTTAAAGAAGAACATAAAATACTTGCATGCAGTGAGAGTTTTGAAAAACGCACCTTTTTTATACACGAGGGGAGGTCCTCGGGATACACACGTGAATACATAGAATTGTGGACACACCAAGCAACACAACAAGCTTGAGCAGTAGCCAAGTCTTGTCAGGTATATATTGAAGGATTTGTTGTGTATTTTGAAAAATGATATTTAAAAGGAATTTATAATCCATTGAGTACTTTGTTCTCACATCAGTCAAATGTGAGAGAGCAGCCCAGATGACCGTGGCTTAAGAACAACATCGGCCGGCAAATCAAGTTGCAGTACATTAAGGAGGCTTTTTCCAGAGGGCTCAGTGGACCAGACAGGATGGGGCCAAGACAGTCGAGATAATCCGAGTGTATACGCATCTGCTGGATTCTCCAGGCATAGGGGGTTACATTTTTACAAAAACCATTAGACTTGAATTTGATTCTGCTTGCTGTGCTTAACTAGCCTGGCTGACACGGCCCACGTTAATCACAGAGCAGGGAGAGCTGTGACCACACCGGTCTGGAAAGGAGGCTGTTTGTTAATACAATATTCGCTCATAAATTGTGCAATATGGTTTGATTGGTTCTCATTGTTTGGATTTAAAAATCCAACCATTGTAATAGAAGGGGGCAGAACTAGGGGCTGAGTGTGGTTGTGTGTGTTTGAGTGAGAAAAATACAGAGAGCCAACCCTGTAAAAGCACAGCCCCCTTCCTTATTGATGCATTGGGGCCGACAATATCAAAGAGCCATTCCAGACAGAGGTCTGGAGGACTTCGAGAGTTAGGTGTTAGCCAGACTAACGATGAACTGCAATGGAAAAGTAATTGTTTGTGTGCTTTACTGCAGATTGCTCAGGACTTCTCCATTTTAAACCCGGACAACTCTGGGAAACTCTGAGAACTGGATTGCTGTCTTCAAGGACAAAAAAACTTTGCTTCAGGCAGCTGAGAGAAGCAGGCCCAAGATCTTCTCTTCGAAGTGTGGGTATAGTTTGAAATTACCCTGCTGGTGGTGCCTCAAATGGTAATTTGTTTTTTAGCCTGACACAATCAAGACTTTTGCCATTGGTCCTCCCAACACCAGTCTACAAGATTCGCAGGAAGACATTCCGACCCAGCTTTGAAGAGACCAGAAAGTCCTTCATTAACTGGCAGACTGTACAATTAAATAGTGGATAGGCATAGGGAGGCATATGGAGATTGATGGGGAAGTAGATGATTTGCAAACCTTGAATGAAACAGCATTCCAAAATCTGTTACGCATAACTGCACACTCCAATACATTGTGTGTAAATGGCTATACAGTATACACAATAAATTGTGTGTGATGGGATTGTCAGTGTGCCTCCTTTGCACAAGTCTTCATATTCTGAAATGTTATGATTTCTATCTAACAGGTTGGGACCAACATGGTTGACTACCTGGGCAAAGTGGAGGTTACCTACCTACCTATTTGTGTTGGCTTTAAGGCACTGCTCACAGGTGTCTACAGTCATTAGTGGACAGACATTGGAGCAAGGTACATTTCTTGGGGCACTGGATGTGGGCTTCAAGTCCTATTATGTGTTTGATATCAACTTTCCCAGACTGTGTGCCTCAACATGCTAATTCTTACAGACCACAGAATAGAATCCCCTGCAGTACGACTGTTGCGAGCATGTCTTTTTTCCACTGAACAATAGTGGATTAGTATCCACTCTTGCATGTAGCGTTGAGAAGTGACAGGAGGAAGCGCCGGCTGATGTGTTTGTGTTCCTGTGAAATAATAGATCAATAGATGGATTAGCCATGAGTGTCTCTCTGCTTCAGAGGATGCGTTAAATGTAACATTTCGGTTGAATGCATTCAGTTTTGCAACTGACTAGGTTTCCCCTTCCCCTTCATATTCCAATGGTCTTAAGTCATTATTTAAAGCTCTGTTAAATTTACTTTTTGTTTGTTTTAATGCATTTTTGCCTGCTTTTTGTCTACTGTACGGAATGTGCTTGTTTGCTTTTAGTTCAACTATTGTTGTACATACATTTTCATATATTTGTATGATTAATATATAATGAAATGTTTTGTTAAAGCTATGCTGATGTGCGTTCTGGTGCACTTTCATTCTATCACAACAATTGATTTAATATACAAATATAAAAATGTTGGGATTGTAAAAAGTGTTAATAAGTAATGACATTAATCCATGTACTTAGTATAGTGACCTTCAAATGTACTAGTTTACACTTGTTCTCTGTTTAACAATGTTTTGACTTGATCCAAATTCAAACCATTATTGTATGCCAAAACAGCATGGCAATGTTATGGTATGGCAACAGCAGTCGGAGGCCGAGCAGTTGCCATACCAGGCAGTGATGCAACCAGTCAGGAGGCTCTCGATGGTGCAGCTGTAGAACCTTTTGAGGATCTGAGGACCCATGCCAAATCTTTCAGTCTCCTGAGGGGGAATAGGTTTTGTCATGCTCCTCTTCACAACTTATTGGACCATGTTAGTTTGTTGGTGATGTGGACACCAAGGAACTTGAAGTTGTCAACCTGCTCCACTGCAGCCCGTGGATGAGAATGGGGGCGTGCTCAGTCCTCTTTTTCCTGTAGTCCACAATCATCTCCTTTGTCTTGATCACGGTGGGGGAGAAGTTGTTGTCCTCACACCACACTGCCAGGTCTCTGACCTCCTCCCTATAGGCTGTCTCATCGTTGTCGGTGATCAGGCCTACCACTGTAGGCAAATTTAACAATGGTGTTGGAGTCATGCCTGGGCCCCTCTGTTGAGGATCAGCATGGCGGATGTGTTGTTGCCTACCCTTACCACCTGAGGGTGGCCCGTCAGGAAGTCCAGGATCCAGTTACAGAGTGAGGTGTTTAGTCCCAGAGCTGCCAAGGAAAAAAAACTGTTGTTCTGCTTGATGAGCTTGGAGGGCACTATGGTATTGAACGCTGAGCTGTATTCAATGAATAGCATTCTCACATAGGTGTTCCTTTGTCCAGGTGGGAAAGGGCAGTGTGGAGTGCAATAGAGATTGTGTCATCTGTGGATCTGTTGGGTCAGTATGCAAATTGGAGTGGGTCTATGGTTTCTGGGATGATGGTGTTGATGTGAGCCATGACCAGCCTTTCAAAGCACTTCATTCATGGCAATAGACGTGAGTGCTACGGGTCCGTAGTCGTTTAGGCAGGTTACCTTGGTGTTCTTGGGCACAGGGACTATGGTGGACTGCTTGAAATATGTTGGTATTACAGACTTGGACAGGGAGAGGTTGAAAATGTCAGGGAAGACACTTGCCAGTTGGTCAGCGCATGCTCGCAATACACGTCCTGGTAATATTGACCTGTTTAAAGGTCTTACTCACATCGGCTGCGGAGAGCGTGATCATACATTCTTCCGGAACAGCTGGTGCTTTCATACATCTTCCAGTGTTATTTGCCTCGAATCGAGCGTAGAAGTAGTTTCGCTCATCTGGTAGGCTTGTGTCACTGGGCAGCTCTCAGCTGTGCTTCCCTTTGTAGTCTGGAATGGTTTGCAAGCCCTGCAACATCCGACGAGTGTCAGAGCTGGTGTAGTACAATTCAATCTTAGTCCTGTATTGATGCTTTGCCTGTATGTGGTTCGTCAGAGTGCATAGCAGGATTTCTTATACGCATCCGGGTTAGAGTCCCGCTCCTTGAAAGTGGCAACTCTGCCTGTTATCCATGGCTTCTGGTTGGGGTATGTACGTACGTTCACTGTGGGGACGACGTCATCGATGCACTTATTGCTGAAGCCAGTGACTGATGTGGTTTACTCCTCAATGCCATCGGAGGAATCCCGGAACATATTCCAGTCTGTGCTAGCAAAACAGTCCTGTAGCTTAGCATCTGCTTCCTCTGACCACTTTTCTATTGATCTAGTCACTGGTGCTTCCTGCTTTAATTTTTGTTTGTAAGCAGGAATCAGTAGGATATAATTATGGTCAGATTTACCAAATGGAGGGCAAAGGAGAGCTTTGTATGCGTTTCTGTGTGTGGAGTATAGGTGGTCCAGAGTTCTTTTCTTGCACATTTTACATACTGATAGAAATTTGGTAAGTTTCCTTGCATTAAACTCCCTGGCTACTAGGAGCGCCACCTCTGGGTGAGCGGAATACAGCTCATTCAATGCTATCTTAGTGCCAGCCTCTGACTGCGGTGGTATGTAAAACAGCTACAAAGAATACAGATGAAACTCTCGGTAGGTAGTGTGGTCTAGCGCTTATCATGAGATACTCTACCTCAGGCGAGCAATAGCAAGAGACTTCCTTTGATATCGTGCACCAGCTGTTGTTTACAAAAATACATAGACCGCCGGCCCTTGTCTTACCAGACACCGCTGTTCTATCCTGCTGGTACATCGTATAACCGGCCAGCTTTATGTTGATGTTGTCGTTGTTCAGTCATGACTCCATGAAGCATAAGATGTTACAGATTTTAATGTCCCGTTGGTAATTTAATCTTCCGCGTAACTCGTTGATTCCCAACCTTTGGCCTCCCTCCTCTTCACGCAGATCATGGGGATCGGGGCCTGTTCCCGGGGAAGTAGTGTATCCTTCACATCAGGCTCGTCAGAGTCGTGAAAGGAAAAAAAGGTTTCTGCTAGTCTGTGGTGAGCAATCGCAGTCCTGATGTCCAGAAGTTATTTTCAGTAGCGGCAACATTTAAGTACAAAACAAGTCAAATAAGTTACAAACAAAGCAAATAAAAAAAACAAAAAAACACAATCGGCTTCTCCGGCACTGCTTGCTGTTTGGGGTTTTAGGCTGGGTTTCTGTATAAGCACCTTATGACATCTGCTGATGTAAAAAGGTTGTTATAAATAAATATGATTGATTGATTGATACAGCAGGTGCAGCTAAATTCTTGTTTCTAGCTCCTACAGTGCAGTAATACAATATCAATACAATACCAACAAGCAAATATTCCAGAAAGTCCCAAACCAGAAAAAAATGCATCCTCTGTACACAAAGCTTTACTAAAATTGCAATACAGTACTGTATATTTTGCAATATCATAATATATGCCATTTATGTAGCAGCTACTTTTAATCAAAGTGACAACAATCCACACATTTTTGTATATGACCCCAGTGGGAATCAGTGGGAATTTTGAAACCCACAAATGTTGGCGTAAAAAAGTTGGTCTTAAATGCTTGGTCAGGCGTAGCATACTTTGGGATCAGAATGAAACAGCTGTTGCACCAACCAAAATTAAGACTAGTCGTAGCTAAGTCTGTAAGAAATACATGGTCCTTTAATTGTGATGCTTCATAATAATGGATTTTTCCACTTTTTCACTGTATATTTGGTTATTTGATCTCTGGCTGGGCAAATAAGTTTGCTAATATCTGATCAGACGCATTTGGCATGCTAAAATGTAGCATCAATCAAGTGCATTATTTTGCTATTGACTCACGCATTAGGCAACTCGAAAAGCCAGCGGAGGTTGGGAAATATGAACCCGAGACTAACATCCATTTTTTGGTCCAGCGTAGAGCAGATTTGACGTTGAACGTAGAGTTACGATCCACTTACGATCAACTGGTGCAACCGGCCCCTGGAGTTGCTAGTGCCATGCTCTTATGAACTGAGCTATGTACAGGACCACTACAATACTTAAGGAAAATACAATACACAATTACAATACAGATAGAAGATGTATGATTGCCATCACCATAAGCGTACTATCCTCCTTCAGGCCATGGATGAGGCATGCAATGATTTCAGACCTATTTCAGGCTTGGTGCCTGCTAAACATTGCTTCTTTCATTTATTTAATTTGATTACATTGATTACACCTTTGATGGAATAGAAATAATGGAAATTTGATGTTCAATCAATTTTAATGGGTAGTGCAAGTGTGTTGCCTAATGTGAAAACAGTGTAATGTACTGTGATTAATAGTAATGTACCATACTGAATTCTGTATCATAAATGTTTTGCTATTGGATTAACTGGTTGTTAATACCACTAAATTGAGAAGATATCATTATGACAGGGCTCTAACTCCTCTAGCTCCTCTAGCTCTCTAGCCAGCATGCCAGTTTAGTGGAGTCTGCCATTAGCAGAGTCAGTGTAGTCAGCTCAGCTATCCCGTTTGAGACCGTGTCTGTGCCTCGATTTAGTTTGGGCAAAACTAAACATGGAGCTGTTCGGTTTAGCAATCTCACTGGAATAAATACCTCATCCATTGCTGTCATATTGAAAGAGATTGTAATATCTCTCATCTCAAAATAGGGCTACTTAATTTTAGATCCCTCACTTCCAAGGCAGTTATAGTCAATGAACTAATCACTGATCATAATCTTGATGTGATTGGCCTGATTGAAACATGGCTTAAGCCTGATGAATTTACTGTGTTAAATGAGGCCAGACCTCCTGGTTACACTTGTGACCCTATTCTCAGAGAAAAAAAAAATCTATGCTTCCTACTCACTTTTTATAGCTACAGTTTACAGGCCTCCTGGGCCGTATACAGCATTCCTCACTGAGTTCCCTGAATTCCTATCGGGCCTTGTAGTCATGGCAGATAATATTAACATTTTGTGACTATTATTCACATGGAAAAGTCCACAGACCCACTCCAAAAGGCCTTCGGAGCCATCATCGACTCAGTGTGTTTTGTAAAACGTGTCTCCCGATCTACTCACTGCCATAGTCATATTCTGGAACTAGTTTTGTGTCGTGGAATAAATATTGTGGATCTAAATGTTTTCGTCATAATCCTGGACTATCGGGCCACCATTTTATTAATGTTTTTAAATGCAACAAATAATCTGCTTAGACCCCAACAAAGGATCCTCAAAAGCCGTGCTATAAATTCTCTGGGCAACCCAAAGCTTCCTAGATGTCCTTCCAGACTCCCGCCACCTACCCAAGGACGCCAGAGTACAAAAATCAATTAACCACCTAACCGAATAACTAAATTTAAACTTGCATAATACCCTAGATGCAGTCAGACCCCTAAAACAAAAAAACATTTGTCATAAGAAACCCACTCCCTGGTAAAGAGAATACCCGAGCCCTGAAGCAAGCTTCCACCAAACTGGAAGTCTTCCGACTAGCTTGGAAATACATTACTGTGCAATATCGAAGAGCCCTCACTGCTGCTCGATCATCCTATTTTTTCAACTTAATTGAGGAGAATAAGAACAATCCAAAATGTATTTTTGATACTGTCGCAAAGCTAACTAAAAAGCAGCATTCCCCAAGAGAGGATGGCTTTCCCTTCAGCTGTGATAAATTCAAGAACTTCTTTGAAGAAAAGATCATGATCATTAAAAAGGAAATTACGGACTCCTCTTTAAATCTGCATATTTCTCCAAAGCTCAGTTGTCCTGAGTCTGCACAACACTGCCGGGACCTAGGATCAAGGGAGACACTCAAGTTTTTAATCCTATATCTCTTAACACATTCATGAAAATAGTCATGGCCTCTAACCCTTCAAGGCCTCTGGACCCTATTCAAACAAACTACTGAAAGAGCTGCTTCCTGTGCTTCGCCCTCATATGTTGAACATAAAAGGCTCCCTATCCACCTGATGTGTACCAAACTCACTAAAAGTGTCAGTAATGAAGCCTCTCTTGAAAAAGCCAAACCTTGACACAGAAAATATAAAGAACTATCGGCCTGTATCGAATCTCCCATTCCTCTCAAAAAAATTGAAAAAGCTGAAGACGAACAATGTATACGCTTCAGTCTGGTTTTAGACCACATCATAGCACTGAGACTGCACTCATGAAGGTGGTAAATTGCCTTTTAATGGTGTCAGACCAACGCTCTGCATCTGTCCTCATGCTCCTAGACCTTTGTTCTGAGATCACCACATTCTTTTGGAGAGATTGGAAACCCAAAGTGGTCTACACGGACAAGTTCTGGCCTGGTTCAGATCTTATCTGTTGGAAAGATATAAGTTTGTCTCTGTGGATTGTTTGTCCTATTACAAATCAACTATAAGATTCAATGTTCCTCAAGGTTCCGTTTTAGAACAACTATTATTTTGACTATATATTTTACCTGTTGCTGATGTCATTCGGAAACATAACATTAACTTCCACTGCTGTGCGGACACTACACAGCTGTACATTTCGATGAAACATTTTGAAGCCCCAAAATTGCCCTCCCTTGAAGCCTGTGTTTCAGACATAAGGATGTGGATGGCTGTTACGGTTTTCTTCTGGTGAAAGAGAGGACCAAAATGCAGCGTGGTTATCTTTATACATCTTTAATAAAAGATGAAAAATGAACAATATACAAAACAAGAACCGTGAAATACCGAAACAGCCCTATCTGGTGCAACAAGCACAGAGACCGGAACAATCACCCACGAAATACCCAAAGAATATGGCTGCCTAAATATGGTTCCCAATCAGAGACAACGATATACACCTGCCTCTGATTGAGAACCAATCTAGGCAACCATAGACTTTCCTAGACAACTCTACTAAACACAACCCCATAAATCTAATAAACCCCTAGACAAGACACATAAATCACCCATGTCACACCCTGGCCTAACCACAATAATAAAGAAAACACAAAATACTAAGGCCAGGGCGTGACAGTACCCCCCTTCCCCCCCCCCAAAGATACGGACTCCCGGCCGCACACCTAAACCCTTAGGGGAGGGTCTGGGTGGGCGTCTGTCCACGGTGGCGGCTCTGGCGCTGGATGTGGACCCCACTCCATCAGTCTTTGTCCACCTCCTTAGCGTCCTTAGATTGGCGACCCTCGCCGTCGACCATGGCCTACTAATCTTAACAAAGGACCCCACTGGACTGAGAGGCAGCTCCGGACTGAGGGGCAGCTCGGGACTGAGGTAGCTCGGGACTGAGGGGTAGCTCAAGACTGAGAGGAAGCTCAGGGCTGAGAGGAAGCTCAGGGCTGAGAGGAAGCTCAGGGCTGAGAGGAAGCTCAGGTAGGTTGACGGCTCTGGCAGATCCTGGCTGAATGGCGGTTCTGGCAGACTGGCGGATATTGGCTGAATGGCGGATCCTGGCTGAATGGCGGATCCTGGCTGAATGGCGGATCCTGGCTGACTGGTGGATCTGGCAGATCTAGGCTGACTGGAGGATCCTGGCTGACTGGCGGCTCTGGCGGATCCATGCTGACTGGCGGCTCCGGAGGCTCATGACAGGCGGGAGACTCCGGCGGCGCTGGACAGGCGGGAGACTCCGGCGGCGCTGGACAGGCGGGAGACTCCGGCGGCGCTGGACAGGCGGGAGACTCCGGCGGCGCTGGACAGGCGGGAGACTCCGGCGGCGCTGGACAGGCGGGAGACTCCGGCGGCGCTGGACAGGCGGGAGACTCCGGCGGCGCTGGACAGGCGGGAGACTCCGGCGGCGCTGGACAGGCGGGAGACTCCGGCGGCGCTGGACAGGCGGGAGACTCCGGCGGCGCTGGACAGGCGGGAGACTCCGGCGGCGCTGGACAGGCGGGAGACTCCGGCGGCGCTGGACAGGCGGGAGACTCCGGCGGCGCTGGACAGGCGGGAGACTCCGGCGGCGCTGGACAGGCGGGAGACTCCGGCGGCACTGTACAGGCGGGAGGCTCCGGCAGCGCTGGAGAGGAGAAAGGCTCTGGCAGCGCTGGACAGGCGAGGCGCACTGTAGGCCTGATGCGTGGTGTTGGCACTGGTGGTACTGGGCCGAGGACACGCACAGGAAGCCTGGTGCGGAGAGCTGCCACCGGAGGGCTTGTGTGTGGAGGTGGCACTGGATGGACCGGACCGTGAAGGCGTACTGGGGATCTTGAGAGCAGGGCTGGCACCAACCGCCCTGGATGGATCTTCACCCTAGCCCGGCAGATGTGAGGAGCTGAGATGTAGCGTACCGGGCTAAGCACGCGTACTGGGGACACCGTGCATTCCACCGCATAACACGGTGCCTGACCAGTACCACGCCCGCCACGGTTAGCACTGCTAGGCGCACTGTAGTGCTGAGCTGGCACAGGACGTGCAAGGCTAGGGAGGTGCACAGGAGGCCTGGTGCATGAGGCTGGCACAATCTTCATCAGCCGAATAGCACGCACCTCAGGATGAGTATGGAGAGCTGACCCAGGTGCCATCAAATCCCCAACACGCTCCGTCGGGCGAATTCCGTGCCTCATGCACCAACACAGCAACTCCCTTGCCTCACCATGGCGCCGACAGAGATGGCCGCCTCGCTTCGCATTCCTAGGAAACGATGCAGTTTTTTGTTTTTTTACATGTTATTTCTTACGTTGGTACCCCAGGTCATCTTAGGTTTCATTACATACAGTCGAGAAGAACTACTGAATATAAGAGCAGAGTCAACTCACCATCAGTACGACCAAGAATATGACTTTCGCGAAGCGGATCCTGTGTTTTGCCTTTCACCCAGGACAACGGAATGGATCCCAGCCGGCGACACAAAAAAACGACTTCGTAAAAGAGGGAAACGAAGCGGTCTTCTGGTCAGATTCCGGAGACGGGCACATCGCACACCACTCCCTAGCATACTTCTCGCCAATGTCCAGTCTCTTGACAACAAGGTTGATGAAATCCGAGCAAGGGTAGCATTCCAGAGGGACATCAGAGACTGTAACGTTCTTTGCTTCACGGAAACATGGCTCACTGGAGAGACGCTATCGGAGTCGGTGCAGCCAGCTGGTTTCTCCACGCATCGCGCCGACAGAAACAAACATCTTTCTGGTAAGAAGAGGGGCGGGGGCGTATGCTTTATGGTTAACGAGACGTGGTGTGGTCACAACAACATACAGGAACTCAAGTCCTTCTGTTCACATGATTTAGAATTCCTCACAATCAAATGTCGACCGCATTATCTACCAAGGGAATTCTCTTCGATTACAATCACAGCCGTATATATTACCCCCGAAGCAGACACATCGATGGCTCTGAACGAACTTTATTTGACTCTTTGCAAAATGGAATCCACATATCCTGAGGCTGCATTCATTGTAGATGGGGATTTTAACAAGGCTAATCTGAAAACAAAACTCCCTAAATTGTATCAGCATATTGATTGCGCAATCAGGGCTGGCAAAACCTTGGATCATTGCTATTCTAACTTCTGCGACGCACATAAGGCCCTCTCCCGCTCTCCTTTCGGAAAAGTTGACCACGACTCAATTTTGTTGCTCCCTGCCTACAGACAGAAACTAAAACAAGAAGCTCCCGCGCTGAGGTCTTTTCAACACTGGTCTGACCAATCTGATTCCACACTCCAAGACTGCTTCCATCACGTGGACTGGGATATGTTTCGTATTGCGTCAAACAACAACATTGACGAATACGCTGATTCGGTGAGCGAGTTCATTAGAACGTGCATTGAAGATGTCGTCCCCATAGCAACGATTAAAAAATTCCCAAACCAGAAACCGTGGATTGATGGCAGCATTCGCGTGAAACTGAAAGCGCGAACCACTGCTTTTAATCAGGGCAAGGTGACCGGAAACATGACCGAATACAAACAGTGTAGCTATTCCCTCCGCAAGGCAATCAAACAAGCTAAGCGTCAATATAGAGACAAAGTTGAATCGCAATTCAACGGCTCAGACACAAGAGGTATGTGGCAGGGTCTACAGTCAATCACGAATTACAAAAAGAAAACCAGCCCAGTCACGGACCAGGATGCCTTGCTCCCAGGCAGACTAAATAACTTTTTTTGCCCGCTTTGAGGACAATACAGTGCCACTGACACGGCCCGCAACCAAAACATGTCTCCTTCACTGCAGCCGAGGTGAGTAAAACATTTAAACGTGTTAACCCTCGCAAGGCTGCAGGCCCAGACGGCATCCCCAGCCGCGCCCTCAGAGCATGCGCAGACCAGCTGGCTGATGTGTTTACGGACATATTCAATTAATCCCTATCCCAGTCTGCTGTTCCCACATGCTTCAAGAGGGCCACCATTGTTCCTGTTCCCAAGAAAACTAAGGTAACTGAGCTAAACGACACTCACTAGCACTCACTTCCGTCATCATGAAGTTATTTGAGAGACAAGTCAAGGACCATATCACCTCCACCCTACCTGACCCCCTAGACCCACTCCAATTTGCTTACCGCCCAAATAGGTCCACAGACGATGCAATCTCAACCACACTGCACCCATCTTAACCCATCTGGACAAGAGGAATACCTATGTGAGAATGCTGTTCATTGACTACATTGACTCAGCATTTAACATCATAGTACCCTCCAAACTCGTCATCAAGCTCGAGACCCAGCCCTGTGCAACTGGGTACTGGACTTCCTGACGGGCCGCCCCCAGGTGGTGAGGGTAGGTAACAACATCTCCACCCCGCTGATCCTCAACACTGGGGCCCCACAAGGGTGCGTTCTGAGCCCTCTCCTGTACTCCCTGTTCACCCACGACTGCGTGGCCACGCACGCCTCCAACTCAATCATCAAGTTTGCAGACGACACAACAGTGGTAGGCTTAATTACCAACAACGACGAGACAGCCTACAGGGAGGAGGTGAGGGCCCTCGGAGTGTGGTGTCAGAAAAATAACCTCACACTCAACGTCAACAAAACTAAGGAGATGATTGTGGACTTCAGGAAACAGCAGAGGGAACACCCCCCTATTCACATCGATGGAACAGCAGTGGAGAGGGTAGTAAGTTTTAAGTTCCTCGGCGTACACATCACAGACAAACTGAATTGGTCCACCCACACAGACAGCATCATGAAGAAGGCGCAGCAGCGCCTCTTCAACCTCAGGAGGCTGAAGAAATTCGGCTTGTCACCAAAAGCATTCACAAACTTTTACAGATGCACAATCGAGAGCATCCTGTCTGGCTGTATCACCGCCTGGTACGGCAACTGCTCCGCCCACAACCGTAAGGCTCTCCAGAGGGTAGTGAGGTCCGCACAACGCATCACCGGGGGCAAACTACCTGCCCTCCAGGACACCTACACCACCCAATGTCACAGGAAGGCCATAAAGATCATCAAGGACAACAACCACCCGAGCCACTGCCTGTTCACCCCGCTATCATCCAGAAGGCGAGGTCAGTACAGGTGCATCAAAGCTGGGACCGAGAGACTGAAAAACAGCGCCACCGTGCTATCTCCTCATACCAGCGCCTCTCCGCCTTTGCCGCCTCCAGCTCTTCTTTGGGGAGGCGATATTTTCCTGGCTGTGCCCAGGGTCCTTTTCCGTCCAAGATTTCCTCCCAAGTCCAGAAATCTTGATTTCGCTGCTCCTGCTGCCGCTGCCTGTCACCATGCCGCTTTGTCCTGTTGTGGTGGGTGATTCTGTTACGGTTTTATTCTGGTGAAAGAGAGGAGGACCAAAATGCAGCGTGGTTATCTTTATACATCTTTAATAAAATATGAAAATGAACAATATACAGAACAAAAAGAATACAGAATGAAAAACCGAAACAGCCTTTTCTGGTGCAACAAACACAGAGACAGGAACAATCACCCACGAAATACCCAAAGAATATGGCTGCCTACATATGGTTCCCAATCAGAGACAATGATAAACACCTGCCTCTGATTGAGAACCAATCTAGGCAAACATAGACTTTCCTAGACAACTCTACTAAACACAACCCCATAAATCTAATAAACCCCTAGACAAGACAAGACACATAAATCACCCATGTCACACCCTGGCCTAACCACAATAATAAAGAAAACACAAAATACTAAGGCCAGGGCGTGACAATGGCGGCACATTTTTTACTTTTAAACTCAGGCAAAACAGAGAAAGTAAAAGAGAAAGAAAAAGAGAATTAGAGAGAACATACTTACATTTACACAGGACACCGGATAAGACAGGAGAAATACTGCAGATATAACAGACTAGCCCCCGACACAAACTACTGCAGCATAAATACTGGAGGCTGAGATAGGAGGGGTCGGGAGACACTGTGGCCCCATCTGACGATACAACCGGACAGGGCAAAAAGGCAGGATATAACCTACCCACTTTGCCAATGCACAGCCCCCACACCACTAGAGGGATATCTTCAACCACCAACTTACCATTCTGAGACAAGGCCGAGGACATCCCACAAAGATCTCCGCCACGGCACAACCCTATCCCAAAGCCTTAATCTAAAATGAAATTTAAATATATGTTTCAATCCCCTCATCAATCTACACACAATACCCCATAATGATGAAGCAAAAACACTGTATTAAATTAAATGTATTAAAAATAAACAGCTGAAATATCATATTGGCATAAGTATTCAGACCCTTTACGCAGAACTTTGTTAAAGCACCTTTGGCAGCAATTATAGCCTTGAGTCTTTTTGGGTATGACACTACGAGCTTGGCACACCTGTATTTGGGGAGTTCCTCCAATACTTCTCTGCAGAGCCTCTCAAGCTCTGTCAGGTTGGACGGGGAGTATCTCCTGAGATGTTAGATCGTGTTTAAGTCCGGGCTCTGGCTGGGCCACTCAAGGACATTCAGAGACTTCTCCCTACGACACACCTGTGTTGTCTTGGTTGTGTGCTTAGGGTCGTTGTCCTGTTGGAAGGTGAACCTTCACCGCAGTCTGAGTTCCTGAGCACTCTGGATGAGGTTTTCATCAAGGATCTGTCTGTACTTTGCTCCATTCATCTTTCACCATGATCCTGACTCGTCTCCAAGTCCCTGCCCCTGAAAATCATCCCCACAGGATGATGCTGCCACCACCATTTAAAAAAAAATTGGGGTTCCACCAGATGTCAACCATCAATATAAATTATAATGAGGCTTCTATGTTGTTGTGGGAGTGAATGAGAGCAGAATATATCAGATGTCCATCAAACAGCCATTTTGTGATCACACTTTTTCCTCATGGCTCACAAAGATAAGAAGGAATACTCCGGTTGGAACTTTATTGAAGCTATATGTTGAAAACATCCTAATGACTGATTCTGTATTTAGTTTGAAATGTTTCTTCGCCAGGTAATATCGCTTTTTGAAGTTTTTGTCCTATATAACGCTGACCAGAATTAGCGTTTGGATATGTATTCCAAACGCGCTAAAAAAAGAAGGTATTTGGACATAAATAACGGACATTTTCGAACAAACAAACATTTATTGTGGACCTGGGATTCCTGGAGTGCTTTCTGATGTAGATCATCAAAGGTAAGGGAATATTTATCATGTAATTTCTTGTTTATGTTGACGACATCTTTGCGGCTTTGGTGTTTTCACTTTTGAGCGCCGTCTAAGATTACTGCATTTATTTTTCCGTAAAGTTTTTTTGAAATCTGACACAGCGGTTGCATTAAGGAGAGGTATATCTATAATTCCATGTGTAAAACTATATTATCACCTACATTTATGATGAGTATGTCTGTTGAATGATGTGGCTATGCAAAATCACTTGATGTTTTTGGAATTAGTGAATCTAACGTGCCAATGTAAACTCAGATTTTTAAAAATTTAAATACAAACTTTATCAAACAAAACATGCATGTCTTGTGTAACATGAAGTCCTATGAGTGTCATCAATGAAGATAATTCATGGTTAGTGATTCATTTGATCTTTATTTCTGGTTTTTGTGAGTGCTATATTTTGCTGGAAAATGGCTGTGCTTCTTGTGGTTTGGTGGAGACCTAACATAATCGTTTGTAGTGCTTTCGCTGAAAAGCCTATTTGAAATTGGACACTTTAGTGGGATTAACAACGAGAATAGATTTAAAATTATATAAAACACATGTATGTTTTAGGAATTGTAATTATGAGATTTCTGTGGATTGAATTTTGGCGCCCTCTACTTTCACTTGGAGTTGTTATATCGATCCCGGTATCGGGATTGCAGCCATAACAGGTTAACCAGGTAGGCTAGTTGAGAGCAAGCTCTCATTTGCAACTGCGACCTGGCCAAGATAAACCAAAGTAGTGCAACACCAACAACAACACACAGATACACATGGAATAAAAAAACATACAGTCAATAATAAAATAGAAAAAGTCTATATACAGTGTGTGCAAATGAGGTAGGATAAGGGAGGTAAGGAAATAAATAGGTCATAGTGGCGAAAGGAATGGTGCCAGGTTTCCTCCAGACGTGACGCTTGGCATTCAGTCCAAAAAGTTCAATCTTGGTTTCATCAGACCAGAAAATCTTGTTTCTCATGGTCTAAGAATCCTTTAGGTGATTTTGGCAAACTCCAAGCGGGCTCTCGTGTCCCTTTTACTGAAGAGTGGCTCTATCTGGCCACTCTAGTTTAAATCAAATCAAATTTCAAATCAAATCAAATTTATTTTATATAGCCCTTCGTACATCAGCTGATATCTCAAAGTGCTGTACAGAAACCCAGCCTAAAACCCCAAACAGCAAGCAATGCAGGTGAAGAAGCACGGTGGCTAGGAAAAAACTCCCTAGAAAGGCCAAAACCTAGGAAGAAACCTAGAGAGGAACCAGGCTATGTGGGGTGGCCAGTCCTCTTCTGGCTGTGCCGGGTGGAGATTATAACAAAACATGGTCAAGATGTTCAAATGTTCATAAATGACCAGCATGGTCGAATAATAATAAGGCAGAATAGTTGAAACTGGAGCAGCAGCACAGTCAGGTGGACTGGGGACAGCAAGGAGTCATCATGTCAGGTATTCCTGGGGCATGGTCCTAGGGCTCAGGTCCTCCGAGAGAGAGAAAGAAAGAGAGAATTAGAGAGAGCATATGTGGGATGGCCAGTCCTCTTCTGGCTGTGCCGGGTGGAGATTATAACAGAACATGGCCAAGATGTTCAAATGTTCATAAATGATCAGCATGGTCGAATAATAATAAGGCAGAACAGTTGAAACTGGAGCAGCAGCACAGCCAGGTGGACTGGGGACAGCAAGGAGTCATCATGTCAGGTAGTCCTGGGGCATGGTCCTAGGGCTCAGGTCCTCCGAGAGAGAGAAAGAGAGAAGGAGAGAATTAGAGAACGCACACTTAGATTCACACAGGACACCGAATAGGACAGGAGAAGTACTCCAGATATAACAAACTGACCCTAGCCCCCCGACACATAAACTACTGCAGCATAAATACTGGAGGCTGAGACAGGAGGGGTCAGGAGACACTCAAACATTTTAAAAGCCTGATTGGTGGAGTGCTGCAGATATGATTGTCTTTCTGGAAGGTTCTCCTGTCTCCACAGAGGAACTTTGGAGCTTTGTCTGAGTGACCTTCGGGATCTTTGTCACCGCCCTGACCAAGTCCCTTCTCCCCCGATGGCCCAGTTTAGCCGGGCAGCAAGCTCTAGGAAGAGTCTTGGTGGTTCCAAACTTCTTCCATTTAAGAATGATGGAGGCCATTGTGTTCTTGGGATCTGTGCCTTCGACACAATCCTGTCTCTGAGCTCTACAGACAATTCCTTCAACCTCATGGCTTGGTTTTTGCTCTGACATGCACTTTCAACTGTGGGACCTTATATAAACAGGTGTGTGTCTTTCCAAATCATATCCAATCAATTAAATTTACCACAGGTGGACTCCAATCAAATTGTAGAAACATCTCCAGGAAGATCAATGTAAACAGGATGCACGTGAGCTCAATTTAGAGTTCCATAGTAAAGGGTCTGAATAAGTAAATAAGGTCAATTTAAAAATAACAAAAATTGCAAAAACTTTGGTCATTATGACAAATGTCTGTCACTTAGTTTTTTGTACAATATAGTTTGGTGATTGACTCAAGGAGGTGTGAGGCTGTCCTAAATTATACAGCAAATGTTTGAGGTTATGGGGGACTTTACCAGTCACACGTTACAAAAGTCAAAATCCCCAGATAATTAATTGTGCTGTGGGGCAAATGGCTGCACAACCTGTCGAACATTCACTATCGTGTCATACTATCAGGGCCGGTTCTAGCCTTTTCTTCAGTTCTGCACATTTTGCCATAGGGTGGAGAGATATTTTTCCAGTTTAAAGGTAATTTCCTGAAATTCAAGACATTTAGCCATGTTAAAAATGATATCTGCGTGAGAGTGGCTAACAAAATCCCCAGATGTAAGGGGCCTTGGGCACAGAATTCGGCCATGATTACTACAAGTTTAGATAGCTGGTTAGACTAGTTTACCAATACCAATCCTGAGTGAGTCTCATTGTCTAGTATATAACAAAAGGAAAACTGCTGATGCACATCCAAATTATTTCGAAACGGCACCTTTTGTATTCCACTATTCTAACGGACCCAAATTAGTTCCTTTTCAAATTTATGTTTAAAATAATAATAATTCAGTCCCTTAGCGGCCCGGGGGCCCTAAGTGATCGCTTATGTCACTTATAGCTGGAGCTGGCACTGCATACTATACTGCCACATGGCCTTTGGATCCCACCACTGCCACAAAATTCCTCTAAAGACTAAAACTTTCTTCTCTGACACTGGTATCCCACATTACAGCTACCCCTCAGACCCACATGAAACCCTAAAAGGGGATTCCAGCCTTGAGAAGTTACCTCATATCGCCCTGCATCAAAGAGTGACTGATACTGGTAGGACCACTCACCATGAAACAGCAGAAATAGAAATTAATGACAGCGTTGGGTAGTTTGAGCTAAACAAACTAGCTTACAGACTGCAAGAAACAACAGGATGGGCTCGCCAAATCACGACAATATAATGGTTTGAAGTTGAATGGGAAATATAAGCACCACAGATCTATAAATTAAACACTGCTCATCTTGTCCATTCATTTTAGATAGCTGGATCTACAAAACCAAAATCTCAGAACATGGACTTATCTTGACAGACTACTTTTGACATCTAAAAACATTGGAATTTTCCGTAAGGTGGGTAAACGCTTGTGTATAACCAAAATGGTGAGTAAACACCTGGTAACACCAGTGGTAACAAGCCACTGGTCTCCCTTACAGTATAAGATAGTTTAACAATAAACCAAGATAAAATCTATAAATGATGAGGGAGAAGTTATTGAAAACAAATTTTGTATTGAAAAAAAGAGGTATCAGTGCCTTAAAGCTATAGGCTTGGAACTGACCAAACATGTTCATTAAGCATAACTAAGGATTGTGGAGAGAGTGGGGGCAAATGTGTGGTTTGATTTCTGAGTCCAAGAGGTGAGAGAGAACCTGGAAAATGATTAACAAGTGCCACAAGCTGCACTAGCTGGGGGGGCCTCTCCCTCTGTGTTGTGGTGTGTGTGTTCTGTGTGCATGTGTTCTGTGTGTGTGTGTCAAGTCTCATAGCAAAGGGTATGAATATTTATGTAAATAAGGTATTTTTGTTATTATTTTTTTTAAATGTGCGAAAATTTCAACAACAAAAAAATTAACTTTGTCATTACGGGGTATTGTGTGTTGATTGATGAGTAGAACAAATAATTGTATCAGATTTAGAATAAGGCTGTAATGCAACAAAATTTGGAAAATGAATACTTTCCAAATGCACTGTATTTTTTTCTCTTGGCTTGTTCGAATGGTTTGGAAATTAATTACCTGTGCATAAGCTTACGCACAGTAATAACAAACAGAGGGTGCCACACAATTGAGACATTACTGTGCTGAGTTGGCCCACTCACGCAGACACCCACACACACTTGCCATCTCTGACAAAACTGTCCACATCTCTCCATCTGTCACTCTGCATTACTCATCTCTGCTAGGGAGGAGATGGTAAGGGGGATTCCTCCTGTGTCGTTTCCATCGTGGTTCTCTCCTCTTCTGTCCACTAGCCTGAAAAAATCTGCCCAGTGGGAGGTGTGTTACTGACAGTTGAAGTCATCTTCAGGAGGAAGTTGAAAATCGTGACACCAAGTGGCCACAAGGTTAACTTTTTATCTAAATTGAGCCCACTGGCGTGGGTGTTTTCAAAATCTTGTGAAAAAGAGTTTGCAAACAAAGTAGACTATTTTCAATGTTTAATGTAACTTTTTTTCAGCGTCAGGGGATACATGTCTTGACTTTCTCCTGAAATGTGCGTATATGTATTCTATTCACATTTTTAGCAAACCTAAAACCTAAAATAAAAAATACGAGTGGGAAACTGTTCTCCCAGCTTTGTCGATAGAAAGTCTATTAGTTGGTACATAAGACCCGTTTTTGTATTTTGAAAATGTTATCATTATCAAACAACAGCAGTCTTTGGTATTAAGTATTTTTTTTATCCATATGGCCCAGGGGTGGGTAATTCCAGTCCTCGAGGGCCTGACTGGTGTCACAGTTTTTCCCCAGCCCCAGCTAACACACCTGACTCCAATAACCACCTAATCATGATCATCAGTTTAGAATGCAATTTGATTAATCAGCTGTGTGTCACACCCTGACCTTAGAGCTTTTTATGTCTCTATTTTGGTTTAGGTCAGGGTGTGATTTGGGTGGGCATTCTAAATTCTCTGTTTTTGTATTTCTTTGTTTTGGCCGGGTATGGTTCTCAATCATGGACAGCTGTCTATCGTTGTCCCTGATTGGGAACCATACTTAGGTAGCCATTTTCCCTCCTTTCTGTGTGGGAAGTTGTCTTTGTTTGTGGCACTATAGCCCTTAATAACTTCTTATGGCTGCAGGGGCAGTATTGAGTATGAATGATGTCTGTGTGTATAACAGAACTCATATGGCAGAAAAAAACCTGAGCAGAAATCCAAACCCAAAGTGAGAAATCTGAGGTTGGTATATTTTCAACCCATTCCCTATTGAAATCACATTGGGATATCAATGGCGATTCACTTCCTAGGGCTTCCACTAGATGTCAGCTGTCTATAGGAACTTGAATGAGGCTTCTACTGTGTTGTGAGACTGAACAATAGGGCATTGAGTCAGCTTACTGGCAGAGAGCCATTTCCTGGTCATGTGCATACCACGTGATATCTTCCTGCGTTCCTTTCCTCCTCAAGACACAAAGGAATTCTCCGGTTGGAACTTTATTGAAGATTTATGATAAAAACATCCTAATGATTGATTCTGTACTTAGTTTGAAATGTTTCTTCGACCTGTAATATACCTTTTTTAAGTTTTTGTCCGAAGAAATGGTCGACCAGCACCAGCGTTTGGATAGGTGTACCAAACGCGCTAACAAAAGTAGCTAATTGGACATAAATAACGGATATTATCGAACAAATCAAGCATTTATTGTGGACCTGGGATTCGGAGTGCATGCTGATTAAGATCATCAAAGGTAAGGGAATATTTATCATGTAATTTCTGGTTTATGTTGACTTTAGTTTATTTGAAATCTTACACAGCGATTGCATTAAGGAGAGGTATATCTATAACTCCATGTGTATAACTTGTATTATCATCTACATTTATGATGAGTATTTCTGTTGTCGATGTGGCTATGCAAAATCACTGGATGTTTTTGGAGCTAGTGAGACTAACGCGCAAATGTAAACTCAAATTTTTTAGTATAAATATGAACTTTATCAAACAAAACATACATGTATTGTGTAACATGAATTCCTATGAGTGTCATCTGATGAATATCATCAAAGGTTAGTGATTAATTTTATCTCTATTTCTACTTTTTGTGACTCCTGTCTTTGGCTGGAAAAATGGCCGTGTTTATTCTGTGGCTTGGTGGTGACCTAACATAATCGTTTGTGGTGCTTTCGCTGAAAAGCACATTTGAAATCGGACACTGTGGTGGGATTAACAACAAGATTACCTTTAAATGTATAAGATACATGTATGTTTGAGGAATTTTAATTATGAGATTTCTGTTGTTTTGAATTTGGCGCCCTGCACTTTCACTGGCTGTTGTCATATCATCCCATTAACGGGATTGCAGCCCTATGAGGTTTTTAAGCTTCACGTTAGTTTTGTATGGTTTATTGTTTTGTTGCCGTCATTTAAAAAAAGGAAAAGTGTACGCTCACCACGCTGCGCTTTGGTCCAGTTCTTTCGACGGCCGTGACAGAACTTCCCACCACCAAAGGACCAAGCAGCGTGGTGCAAGCGGCTCCTGGACATGGGAGGAGATCCTGGACGGTAAGGGACCCTGGAGGCAGGCTGGGGTGTATCGCCGTCCAAGGGAGGAACTGGAGGCAGCTAAAGCAGAGCGCCGGCGATATGAGGAGGCAAGTCAGCAAAGCAGGCACAAGAGGCAGCCCCCCCAAAAATGTGGGGGGTGGCACACGGGGAGATTTGCGGAGTCAGGTTATAGACCTGAGCCAACTCCCTGTGCTTACCATGGGGAGAGAGTGACTAGTCAGGCACCAGGTTATGCGGCTCTGCGCCGTGTGTCTCTAGTGCGCTCTCTGCAAGCTCCCCGCAGTTGGCGTGCTAGAGTTGGCATTCAGCCAGGAGGAATTGTGCCGGCTCAGCGCTCCTGGTCTCCGGTGCGTGTCTTCGGTCCGGGTTATCCTGCACCAGCACTACGCACGGTATCCCCAGTTCGCCAGGAGAACCCAGTGCGGCCTGTTCCAGCTAAAGTGGGCATGCAGCCAAAAGGAGAGGTGCACGTGGTAAGCACCAGATTTCCAGTGCTCCCCCACAGCCCGGTTCGACCTGTGCCTGTGCTCGGGAGGTGCCGGGCTAAAGTGGGCATTCAGCCTGGAGGAGTGGTGCCAAGGCTACGCACCAGCTCTCCAGTGCTCCCCTCCTGTGCTTCCTCTAAGGACCAGGCCTCCTGTATGTCTCCCCAGCCTGGTGGGCCCTGTGGCAGCCCCACGCACCAGGCTGTCTATACGTCTCCTCCCAGCAGTGAGGGTCCCCAGTCCTGAGCCTCCAGCGACGGTCTCCAGTCCGGAGCCTCCAGCGACGGTCCCCAGTCCGGAGCCTCCAGCGACGGTCCCCAGTCCGGATCCTCCAGCGTCAGTGCCCAGTCTGGGGCCTGCAACGAACGTGCCCAGTTTAGATCTTATCTGTCGGAAAGATATCACTTTGTCTCTGTGGATGGTTTGTCCTCTGACAAATCAACTGTAAGTTTCAGTGTTCCTCAAGGTTCTGTTATAGGACCACTCTTGTTTTCACTATATATATTTACATCTTGGTGATGTCATTCAGAAACATAATGTTAACTTTCACTGCTATGCAGACGATACACACCTGTACATTTCGATGAAACATGGTGAGGCCCTGGAAGCCTGTGTTTCAGACATAAGAAAGTGGATGGTGGCACATTTTTTACTTTTAAACTCAACTGAGACGATAGTTCTAGGTTCCAAGAAACAAAGAGATCTGACAATGAATCAATGATGGTTTTACAGTCGTCTCATATAAAACTGTGAAGGACCTCGGTGTTACTCTGGACCCTGAACTCTCTTTTGATGAACATATTAATATTAACACTAATTCAAGGACAGCTTTTTTCCATCTTCATAACATTGCAAAAATCTGAAATCTGTCTCCTGACCCCTCCTGTCTCAGCCTCCAGTATTTATGCTGCAGTAGTTTGTCGGGTTGCTAGGGTCAGTTTGTTATATCTAGAGTACTTCTGCTGTCCTATCCGGTGTCCTGTGTGCATTTAAGTATACTCTTTCTAATTCTCTCTCTCTCTCTTTCTTTCTCTCTCTCTGAGGACCTGAGCCCTAGGACCATGCCTCAGGACAACCTGACATTTTTTAAATGTATTTTATTTTACCTTTATTTAACCAGGTAGGCAAGTTGAGAACAAGTTCTCATTTACAATTGCGACCTGGCCAAGATAAAGCAAAGCAGTTCGACACATACAACGACACAGAGTTACACATGGAGTAAAACAAACATACAGTCAATAATACAGTATAAACAAGTCTATATACGATGTGAGCAAATGAGGTGAGATAAAGGAGGTAAAGGCAAAAAAAGGCCATGGTGAAAAAGTAAATACAATATAGCAAGTAAAACACTGGAATGGTAGATTTGCAATGGAAGAATGTGCAAAGTAGAAATACAAATAATGGGGTGCAAAGGAGCAAAATAAATAAATTAATTAAATACAGTAGGGAAAGAGGTAGTTGTTTGGGCGAAATTATAGGTGGGCTATGTACAGGTGCAGTAATCTGTGAGCTGCTCTGACAGTTGGTGCTTAAAGCTAGTGAGGGAGATAAGTGTTTCCAGTTTCAGAGATTTTTGTAGTTCGTTCCAGTCATTGGCAGCAGAGAACTGGAAGGAGAGGTGGCCAAAGAAAGAATTGGTTTTGGGGGTGACTAGAGAGATATACCTGCTGGAGCGTGTGCTACAGGTGGGAGATGCTATGGTGACCAGCGAGCTGAGATAAGGGGGGACTTTACCTAGCAGGGTCTTGTAGATGGCATGGAGCCAGTGGGTTTGGCGACGAGTATGAAGCGAGGGCCAGCCAACGAGAGCGTACAGGTCGCAATGGTGGGTATTATATGGGGCTTTGGTGACAAAACGGATTGCACTGTGATAGACTGCATCCAATTTGTTGAGTAGGGTATTGGAGGCTATTTTGTAAATGACATCGCCAAAGTCGAGGATTGGTAGGACGGTCAGTTTTATAAGGGTATGTTTGGCAGCATGAGTGAAGAATGCTTTGTTGCGAAATAGGAAGCCAATGCTAGATTTAACTTTGGATTGGAGATGTTTGGTATGGGTCTGGAAGAAGAGTTTACAGTCTAACCAGACACCTAAGTATTTGTAGTTGTCCACGTATTCTAAGTCAGAGCCGTCCAGAGTAGTGATGTTGGACAGGCGGGTAGATGCAGGTAGCGATTGGTTGAAGAGCATGCATTTAGTTTTACTTGTATTTAAGAGTAATTGGAGGCCACGAAAGGAGAGTTGTATGGCATTGAAGCTTGCCTGGAGGGTTGTTAACACAGTGTCCAAAGAAGGGCCAGAAGTATACAGAATGGTGTCGTCTGCGTAGAGGTGGATCAGAGACTCACCAGCAGCACAAGCGACCTCATTGATGTATACAGAGAAGAGAGTCGGTCCAAGAATTGAACCCTGTGGCACCCCCATAGAGACTGCCAGAGGTTTCGGACAGCAGACCCTCCGATTTGACACACTGAACTCTATCAGAGAAGTAGTTGGTGAACCAGGCGAGGCAATCATTTGAGAAACCAAGGCTGTCGAGTCTGCCGATGAGGATGTGGTGATTGACAGAGTCGAAAGCCTTGGCCAGATCAATGAATACGGCTGCACAGTAATGTTTCTTATCGATGGCGGTTAAAATATCATTTAGGACCTTGAGCGTGGCTGAGGTGCACCCATGACCAGCTCTGAAACCAGATTGCATAGCAGAGAAGGTATGGTGAGATTCGAAATGGTCGGTAATCTGTTGGTTGACTTGGCTTTCGAAGACCTTAGAAAGGCATGATAGGATGGATATAGGTCTGTAGCAGTTTGGGTCAAGAGTGTCCCCCCCTTTGAAGAGGGGGATGACCGCAGCTGCTTTCCAATCTTTGGGAATCTCAGACGACACGAAAGAGAGGTTGAACAGGCTAGAAGTAGGGGTGGCAACAATTTCGGCAGATAATTTTAGAAAGAAAGGTTCCAGATTGTCTAGCCCGGCTGATTTGTAGGGGTCCAGATTTTGCAGCTCATTCAGAACATCAGCTGAACGGATTTGGGAGAAGGAGAAATGGGGAAGGCTTGGGCGAGTTGCTGTGGGGGGTGCAGTGCTGTTGACCAGGGTAGGAGTAGCCAGGTGGAAAGCATGGCCAGCCGTAGAAAAATGCATATTGAAATTCTCAATTATGGTGGATTTATCAGTGGTGACAGTGTTTCCTATCTTCAGTGCAGTGGGCAGCTGGGAGGAGGTGTTCTTATTCTCCATGGACTTTACAGTGTCCCAGAACTTTTTTGAGTTAGTGTTGCAGGAAGCAAATTTCAGCTTGAAAAAGCTAGCCTTGGCTTTTCTAACTGCCTGTGTATAATGGTTTCTAGCTTCCCTGAACAGCTGCAAATCACTAATGCAGAACGCCATAGGATGTTTTTGTGTTGGTTAAGGGCAGTCAGGTCTGGGGAGAACCAAGGGCTATATCTGTTCCTGGTTCTAAATTTCTTGAATGGGGCATGTTTATTTAAGATGGTTAGGAAGGCATTTAAAAAAAAATAATATCCAGGCATCCTCTACTGACGGGATGAGATCAATATCCTTCCAGGATACCCCGGCCAGGTCGATTAGAAAGGCCTGCTCGCTGAAGTGTTTCAGGGAGCGTTTTACAGTGATGAGTGGAGGTCGTTTGACCGCTGACCCATTACGGATGCAGGCAATGAGGCAGTGATCGCTGAGATCTTGGTTGAAAACAGCAGAGGTGTATTTAGAGGGCAAGTTGGTTAGGATGATATCTATGAGGGTGCTCGTGTTTAAGGCTTTGGGGAGTTACCTGGTAGGTTCATTGATAATTTGTGTGAGGTTGAGGGCATCAGGTTTAGATTGTAGGATGGCTGGGGTGTTAAGCATGTTCCATTTTAGGTCGCCTAGCAGCACGAGCTCTGAAGATGGATGGGGGGCAATCAGTTCACATATGGTGTCCAGAGCACAGCTGGGGGCAGAGGGTGGTCTATAGCAGGCGGCAACGGTGAGAGACTTATTTTTAGAGAGGTGGATTTATAAAAGTAGAAGTTCAAATTGTTTGGGTACAGACCTGGATGGTAGGACAGAACTCTGCAGGCTATCTTTGCAGTAGATTGCAACACCGCCCCCTTTGGCAGTTCTATCTTGTCTGAAAATATTGTAGTTTGGAATTAAAATTTCAGAATTTTTGGTGGTCTTCCTAAGCCAGGATTCAGACACAGCTAGAACATCCGGGTTGGCAGAGTGTGCTAAAGCAGTGAATAGAACAAGCCTAGGGAGGAGGCTTCTAATGTTAACATGCATGAAACCAAGGCTATTACGGTTACAGAAGTCGTCAAAAGAGAGCGCCTGGGGAATAGGAGTGGAGCTAGGCACTGCAGGGCCTGGATTCACCTCTACAATGCCAGAGGAACAGAGGAGGAGTAGAATAAGGGTGCGGCTAAAAGCAATAAGAATTGGTCGTCTAGAACGTCTGGAACGGAAAGTAAAAGGAAGTTTCTGGGGGCGATAAAATAGCATCAAGGTATAATGTACAGACAAAGGTATGGTAGGATGTGAATACAGTGGAGGTAAACCTAGGTATTGAGTGATGAAGAGAGAGATATTGTCTCTAGAAACATCATTGAAACCAGAAGATGTCATTGCATGTGTGGGTGGTGGAACAAATAGGTTGGATAAGGTATAGTGAGCAGGACTAGAGGCTCTACAGTGAAATAAGCCAATAAACACTAACCAGAACAGCAATGGACAAGGCATATTGACATTAAGGAGAGGCATGCTTAGTCGAGTGATCAAAAGGTCCGGTGAGTGGAGAGGTTGGTTGGGGGTCACGGCGATTTAGACAGCTAAATCGGTAGCAAGTTAGCATAGGATGGAGGTCTGTTATTAGCCACCTCTTGCGTTCCGTCAGTAGATTAGTGGGGTTCCGTGTGGTAGAGGGGATTAATCCAAATCACACAACAACAACAAAAATAAAAACAATAGATATAGTTATAGAGGCCCAAGAAGAAAAAAATAAAGAAAAAAAAATACAAAATTGTCCGATTGTCTATTCAGATAGCAGCCGATAAGACAGCCAACGGCTAGCAGGCCGCAGATGGACGCCCAGGCAACGTCGCGCCGGAGGAGCCAGCCGGACAACTCCCTCGGGTAGACAACGTCGGCAGTCCAGCTGCGAAGGCCCGGTGGGGCTCCGCGTAGGCAGCAAAACGGGTCCGGATAGGTGACTGCAGCCCAGGAGTGATTGATGGAACTCTTCAGCTGGCTAGCTCCGGAATAATTGATGTTTGCTCCGGAATCGACGAAAGCCGATAGTCACACGGATAGCAGCTAGCTAGCTGTGAGATCCAGGTATGAATGTATAGAGCCAGCGGCCGAAATCCAGGGACATGGAGAGAAAACTAGCTTCTGAACTAGCTTCTGAACCAGCTTCTGATTAGCTTCTGGACCAGCTTCTGGCTAGCTTCTGGCTAGCTCCCAGCTAGCTTCTGGCTAGTTTCTGGCTAGCCTCTTGGAGCCTCCGGCTAGCTTCTTGGAGGATTACAGATCTGAGGTAAATAATACTTTTTTATAAATATAAATTGCTGAGGCGGGTTGCAGGAGAGTGTTTTGAAGATGAGTTTAAGGAAAATAAAAAAATGTATGTGAAAAAAAGTTGTAAATATATATATATACGGGACACGACAAGACGAGGACAAAAGACGTCTGAACTGCTATGCCATCTTGGAATAGGTGATGACTCCTTGCTGCCCCCAGTCCACCTGGCCATGCTGCTGCTCCAGTTTCAACTGTTCTGCCTGTGATTATTATTATTTGACCATGCTGGTCATTTATGAACATTTGAACATCTTGGCCATGTTCTGTTATAATCTCCACCCGGCATAGCCACCCCACATAGCCTGGTTCCTCTCTAGGTTTCTTCCGAGGTTTTGGCCTTTCTAGGGAGTTTTTCCTTGACACCGTGCTTCTACACCTGCATTGCTTGCTGTTTGGGGTTTTAGGCTGGGTTTCTGTACAGCACTTTGAGATATCAGCTGATGTACGAAGGGCTATATAAATAAATTTGATTTGATTCAAAACTTTCTCTCCAAAAATGATGCATAAATGTTCATACATGCTTTTGTCACTTCTAGATTAGACTACCGCAATGCTCTACTTTTCCGCTACCCGGATAAAGCACTAAATAAACTTCAGTTAGTGCTAAACATGGCTGCTAGAATCTTGACTAAAACCCCAAAAATGTGGTCATATTACTCCAGTGCTAGCCTCTCTACACGGGCTTCCTGTTAAGGCTAGGGCTGATTTCAATGTTTAACTGCTAACCTACAAAGCATTACATGGGCTTGCTCCTACCTATCTCTACATACGCTACTGTCACAAGACGCAGACCTCCTTCTTGTCCCTAGAATTTCTAAGCAAACAGCTGGAGACAGGACTTTCTCCTATAGAGCTACATTTTTTTCTGGAATCGTCTGCTTATCCATGTGAGAGACGTAGACTCGGCCTCGTCCTTTAAGTCTATATTGAAGACTCGTCTCTTCAGTAGGTCCTATGATTAAGTGTAGCCTGGCCCAGGGATGTGAAGTTTAATGGAGAGGCACTGGAGCGATGAACCACCCATGCTGTCTCTGCCTGGCCAGTTCCCCTCTCTCCACCGGGATTCTCTTTCTCTAACCCTATTATGGGAGGCTGAATCGCTGGCTTACTGGTGCTCTTCCATCCCATCCCTAGGACGGGTGCATCACTTGAGTGGGTTGAGTCACTGACGTGATCTTCCTGTCTGGGTTTGGCGCCCCCCTCGGGTTCGTGCCATAGGGGAGATCTTCGTGGGCTATACTCAGCCTTGTCTCAGTGTAGTAAGTTGGTGGTTTGAAGATATCCCTCTAGTGGTGTGGGGGCTGTGCTTTTGCAAAGTGGATGGGGTTATATCCAGCCTGGTTGGCCCTGTCCGGGAGTATCGTCAGACGAGGCCACAGTGTCTCCCGACCCCTCATGTCTCAGCCTCCAGTATTTATGCTGAAATAGTTTATATGTTGGGGGGCTAGGGTCAGTTTGTTATATCTGGAGTATTTCTCCTGTCTTATAGTGTGTCCTGTTTTAATTTAATAAGTATGCTTCCTCTCCTTCTCCCTCTCCCCTCCAGGAGGACCTGAGCCCTGGGACCATGCCTCAGGACTACCTGGCCTGATGTCCACCTGGTCGTGCTGCTGCTCCAGTTTCAACTGTTCTGCCTGCGGCTATGGAACCCTGACCTGTTCACCGGACATGCTACTTTGTCCCGGACCTGCTGTTTTCGGCTCTGTCTCTCTACCCCACCTGCTGTCTCTAACTCTGATTGCTCGGCTATGAAAAGCCAACTGACATTTACTCCTGACGTGCTGACTTGTTGCACCCTCTACAACCACTGTGATTATTATTATTATTTGACCTTGTTGGTCATCTATGTACGTTTGAACATCTTGGCCATGTACTGTTATAATCTCCACCCGGCACAGCCAGAAGAGGACTGGCTACGCCTCAGAGCCTGGTTCCTCTCTAGGTTACTTCCTAGGTTCCTGTCTTTCAACGGAGTTTTTCCTAGCCACCGTGCTTCTTCATCTGCATTGTTTGCTGTTTTGGGTTTTAGGCTGGGTTTCTGTGTAGCACATTGTGACATTGGCTGATGTAAAAAGGCCTTTATAAATACATTTGATTGATTGATTGACTTCTTTGCACAGTCTAAAGCTATTGTAGGGACCCACTAGGTCTATCATGTCCCCCACATGATAGATCTAGTGATTTGCTACAATACTATTTAACTGTGCATAGAAGTCATTCTTAAAAACCATTACTTATATAACGTGACATTACTAGTACTGCCTTCTACTTCCACACAACAATACTACAATGAGTAGTTTACAATCTGAAGAAACTGGTGAGCACGCCCTGCTCTTGGGGAAAGAATGGGGGGAGGAGTTGCCCACTAGTTTTGGGGGTTGAGGGGGATATGAGCAAGAGTGAGTTAGACCGAGACTGAATGAACAGTGATAACCAAGTTATTAGAGTAAGCCAGATGCTTTTACCCTCTATTAGCCTATGCTTTAAGGGCCTTAAAACCTGGTTCACCGTTAGTTAGCTAGCTAAAGAATGGAAACGCAAACACCACACTATTATGTGAGTGATGTACCCAATTATAAGCCCATATTACTGGTAAAGATAGCTTTCTTCCGTAGTTGGTCAGCAACAGAGATGTTTAGTGAAGTACCATCACTGAACTGCTGGCGATGACGTTAGTCTTGCTGGTGATCTATCATGGGCCATTCATATTCTCCTTGATCAGGTAAGGTCCCTGCTGCTATTTTTCCTCACCTCCGTTCTCTCTACAAAGGGCGCCATATACCCACCACCTCAATCATCAGAGGCAACGCTTTCAATCAATGGCTCTTTTTCATCTGGGTCAGCAATGACGTCCCTCACGCCCTCCACTGACCTCTAGAAGATCAAGGTGACCTCGCGTGCAAAGCTGCCCCCTTTGGTCATGACAAATGAGTCACAGTCCAAGAAAGAAAGGGCCTGCACTTTCCCCAACAGAAGTATTCCTCAGCTTTTTACCATATATCTACAGGATCACAATCTCATCCATGTATAGCGCCAAAAGACAACAACACTTGGGTAATAGTCGAGGTAGTAACAAAATCTTGTTCCTCTAATATTCTCAACGTAATCAATTGAAAAAGCCTTTGCAACTGGTCTGCAGTACGGTTTACATTTGTGGGCATCCACAGCCTCAGGTTTCACCCATTCTTGCTGAGGTCCTAAAATGTACACCGTACTACAGAATGCACACCTCAGACATCAGAGGTACATGTCTGGAAACCCTTGTTACTTATTAAACATTTCACAATTACGTAATTGCTCTCTGGTGGTTTGTCTGCTCTTTTCTTTCTACTAGAACTTTTAAAAAACGACATGTATTAATTTTCACAGCCTTTTTCCATAGGACAGATGTGAAAATGTCCTCGTTCTAATCCACATATGTTTTGAGTCAAGTGAAAAGTGAGAACACACTGTCCTTTTGAGCATCTATGTCTTTTTTCAATCCATTATTTTCCCAAGGATGATACGGAAATGTCATTTTCAACCTCAAGCATTTCACCATCCTTGCCACAGAATATTAAGCTATACTATAATAATTTGGCATGAGTGTGGAAAAACCTCACTTTAGTACTAAGAAGGATTTGAATTACTCTCTATTTGCAGGCTGTTTAATTTTTTCACTCTACTGTTATACTGTTATATAGGAGGTTCGGCCAAAACCAACTCCAAGCAAAGTGGACCCCTGGTTAGAGGGGGGGAGGTCCTTATAATAGGGAGCTTGGGATATTCGGTGCTTTATATACAAACTAATAATAGTATTTTAGCCCCTACAGTTGCCCCCTTTAAATATGCATGCAGAATTCATACAAGCACACACAAGTTCAGAAATGTTGTTAGTTATTTAATTTGATTAAACAAGTATTTGATATGTACTGTATTTTAAATTACCAGATCCTAGTGACCTTAGGGGTCCTTGCTATAAGGAGCTACAGGAGAACTCGAGGCCAAACCTTCAGCCGGAAATAAAACTATCCAGGACTGTATCTGGGGTTAACTGTTTGATTTTCAAATCTGCATACTGCGAAGAAAAGAGTAGGAAGCAGAAAATCGTGACACATTCAAGTCCTGTATGAAAAGCAGACCTGGGTTCAAACAGTATGTGTTTCCTTTCAAAGACTTTGCGCAATTGAGCCTCTCTGGACTTACAGGTAATTTGTGATTTAGTACTGTACCCTGTGTCACCACTTCATTGCTCCAGACCAGCGCAAGGGGGAGTTAGAACACTGATTATGCTTTTGGGTCCTAATGTGTCTCTAACTGACAATGAATGGGCGACATAAGCTTAAATAGAAACTGATAATTGTACACGACTTCAGTATTACTTACTAAAACTATTACACTAACGTTTTAATTTTTTTTATTTTGTTAGGATTATTTTGCTCTTGCTGTAGCAGTGTAGCCCACTCCCGTCATGTTGTACAGTGCCTGAGTGGTGCAACGGTCTAAGGCAGTGCAAGCTGTGTTGCTACAGATGTTGGTTCAATACCTGTGCTGGCCTCGACTGGGAGACTCATGAGATGACTGTAGGTTTTTAGTTTCTCTCCCCCTAGAAACAGAAATAAATCATTCTAAATAACAAACTGGCTTTATTTACAAATAACAATGTAACAATGTCTCACCCCATGTTCAAGAATGGCCTTTTTATCGCTCATTTTATGTTATTTGAAAACAAAATAATCTCCTGCTCTGAGACAAGCATGGGGACTGATCTTGACAAATCAATGAGATTTTATTTTGAAGGAATATCTGTTTGTGTATTGGTTAGACTACAATTAGCATGTAGAAATGTTATGTTCTTAGAGTAACCTTTATTTAACTAGGAAAGTCAGTTAAGAATTATTTTTTTTTCAAGGACAGCCTACTCCTTCCTCCCCATTGGGGAATTGAACCCCGGTCTCCCATGTGCCCGCACAACACAGGGATTCTTTAGCTAAATAGCCCAGTACTGTAGCCTACTCGCGACCGTCACGGTGTACAGCACCATATTTTTCATTCCATCCTAATGGAAACCCAGAGGATTTATTTTTATTTTTATTGGAATAGAAACACCATAATATTAATCAGATTAATTAAGCAATATTTCTTAAATTCAGTCCCATATACTATGTTCTTACAAAAAATGTTTTAAATGCTCTAGCACAGCGACAATTGAAGGCTATCAAATGCTTCTCAAAGATGCCCTCTGGTGGTCAAACTAGAACTAACTAGCATTAATGGTATAAGTGGTTCACACATAAATAAGGTGCCATAGGATTCTGCGCCACCATGCAAGCTGCGTTGCGGTATGCTGCAACTTTTATTAAAGGACGAACCACTGTAGAATACCTCACAATCAAATGCTGAACATATTACCTCCCAAGACAATTATCTTCGGTTATAGTCACAGCTGTGTATATTCCTCCTCAACCCGATACCACAAAGGCCCTCAAATAACTTTATTGGACTTTATGCAAACTGGAAACCACATATGCTAAGGCTGCATGTATTGTAGCTGGGGATTTCAACAAAGCAAATTTGAGGAAAACATTACCGGGATGCCTATCAAGACTCCCTTTCTATAGGCAGAAACTCAAACAGAAAGTACCCATGCTAATGACTATTCAACGCTGGTCTGACCAATCGGAATCGATGCTTCAAGATTGTTTTGATCAAGCGGACTGGGATATGTGTCGTGCAGTCCCCGAGAACAACATAGACAAATATACTGATACGGTGACTGAGTTTATCAGGAAGTGTATAGGGGATGTTGTACCCACTTTGACTATTAAAACCTACCCTAAACAGAAACCGTGGATAGATGGCAGCATTCGCACAAAACTGCCAGTTCCTTTCAGTCAATTTGTGTCTTTAATACATGGCAGGCAAACAGTTCCCTACATTCTACCTTTTCCACTTGCTTGGATTGAGCAGATATTCCCATATATTTTTGATAGCTGCATATGTGATATCACTCTTCCATTTCTATTCATAATATCATTAATAAATACAATTTTAAAAAATCGAAAAAATTCCATGAATGTTTTTTCATTAATCAGTATATTTGAGTTTAACCATAACATTTGTTGTAATATTTGTTCTATCTTTTCTGGAGGATAAAACTGAAATTGTAACCAGTTTTGTATGGCTTGTTAAGCCAGTACATATCCAGGCCTGTCTGAAGTTTGCTAGAGAGCATTTGGATGATCCAGAAGAAGATTGGGAGAATGTCATATGTTCAGATGAAACCAAAATAGAACTTTTTGGTAAAAACTCAACTCGTCGTGTTTGGAGGACAAAGAATGCTGAGTTGCATCCAAAGAACACCATACCTACTGTGAAGCATGGGGGTGGAAACCTCATGCTTTGGGGCTGTTTTTCTGCAAAGGGACCAGGACGACTGATCCGTGTAAAGGAATGAATGAATGGGGCCATGTATTGTGAGATTTTGAGTGAAAACCTCCCTCCTGATGCATCAGCAAGGGCATTGAAGATGAAATGTGGCTGGGTCTTTCAGAATGACCATGATCCCAAACACACCGCCCGGGCAACAAAGGAGTGGCTTCGTAAGAAGCATTTCAAGGTCCTGGAGTGGCCTAGCCAGTCTCCAGATCTCAACCCCATAGAAAATCCTTGGAGGGAGTTGAAAGTCTGTGTTGCCCAGCAACAGCCCCAAAACATCACTGCTCTAGAGGAGATCTGCATGGAGGAATGGGACAGAATACCAGCAACAGTGTGTGAAAACCTTGTGAAGACTTACAGAAAACGTTTGACCTCTGTCATTGCCAACAAAGGGTATATAACAAAGTATTGAGATAAACTTTTGTTATTGACCAAATACTTATTTTCCACCATAATTTGCAAATAATTTCATTAAAAATCCTACAATGTGTTTTTTTTTATTTTTTTCTTATTTTGTCTGTCATAGTTGAAGTGTACCTATGATGAAAATTACAGGCCTCTCATCTTTTTAAGTGGGAGAACTTGCACAATTGGTGGCTGACTAAATACTTTTTTGCCCCACTGTAGATGAACCTCTTAAGGATCAGCCCCATTTTTTTCAATTTTCACCTAAAATGACATACCCAAATCTAACTGCCTGTAGCTCAGGCCCTGAAGAAAGGATATGCATTTTCTTAGTACCATTTGAAAGGAATGTTTTGTCATTATTTAGTATCGTCAGGGCGTGAGTTAGGGTGGGCAGTCTGTTTGTTTTTCTATGATTTTGGGATTTCTATGTTTCGGCCTAGTATGGTTCTCAATCAGAGGTAGGTGTCATTAGTTGTCTCTGATTGAGAATCATATTTAGGTAGCCTGGGTTTCACTGTTTGTTTGTGGGTGTTTGTTTCCGTGTCTGTGTTTTTCACCATACGGTACTGTTTGGGTTTTCGTTCGTTCCACGTTTATTGTTTTTGTATTCAGTTGTTCATGTTGAGTATTTCTTATTAAAAGGAACCATGGACACTTACCACGCCGCATATTGGTCCTCCGATCCTTCTCGCCTCTCCTCTTCAGACGAAGAGGAGGAAATCCCTTACAGAAACACCCACCAACCAAGGACCAAGCGGCGTGGTAACAGACAGCGACAGCAGCAGCAGCAGCAACAACAGCGACCAGCATCACAGGACTCCTGGACATGGGAGGAGATTTTGAACAGAGAAGGACCCTGGGCACAGGCTGGGGAATATCGCCGCCCCAAAGCAGAGCTGGAGGCAGCGAAAACTGAGCGGCGGCGATATGAGGAGGCAGCACGGCAGCGCGACAGGTACGAGAGGCTAAGTCAGGTAGCAGACCTGAGCTCACTCCTCGTGCTTATTATAAGCAGCGCGTTACTGGTCAGGCACCGTGTTATGCGTTGAAGCGCACGGTGTCGCCAGTATGTGCCCATAGCCTGGTGCGCTATAGGGCAGCCCCCCGAAAGTGTCATGCGAGTGTGGGCATCCAGCCAGGGCATATGGTGCCTGCTCAGCATGTCTGGTCGCCGGTACGCCGTTTCGGACCAGGGTATCCTGTGCCGGCTCTGCGTGCTGTGTCTCCGGGGCGCTGGGAGGGTGCAGTGCGTCCTATGCCTGCGCTCCGCTTGTGCCGGGCAAATGTGGGAGTGGAGCCTAAGGGAGAGGTGCGCGTAGTAGGCACTAGATCTCCCGTGCTTACCCACAGCCCGGTTCAACCTGTGCCTGCACTCTGGAGGGTCCGGGCTGCAGTAGTTATCCAGCCTGGGGGAGTGGTGCCAAGGCTGCGCACCAGAGCTCCCCCACAGCCCGGTCCTTCAGGTGCCTCCTCCTAACACCAAGCCTCCTGGAGGTCTCCCCAGCCTGGTGGGTCCTGTGGCAGCCCCACGCACCAGGCTGTCTCTCTGTCTCCTCCCTACAGGTGTAGCCAACGGCAATTGGTAGCCAAGGGCAATTGGTAGCCAAGGGTTTGCCTTAGGGAGATGGTCTGATGGTTAATCTACCCATCATGTCCGATTTTTAAAATGTTTTACAGCAAAAACACAACATATTTATGTTAGACCACCACCAAATAAAAAAAACACAGCCATTTTTTTCCCAGCCAAAGAGTCACAAAAGCAGAATTAGAGATAAAATGAATCACTAACCTTTTGATAATCTTCATCACATGACACTCATATGACATGTTACACAATACATTTATGTGTTGTTCGATAATATGCATATTTGTATCCACAAATCTCGGTTTACATTGACGCCATGTTCAGAAATGCCTCCAAAATAGCTGGAGGAATTACAGAGAGCTACGCCAGATAACAGAAATACTCAACATAAACTTTGACAAAAGATACACGTTCTACATATATGGTTCTTAATGCAACCGCTGTGTCAGATTTTTTAAAAACGTTACGAAAAAAGGCTACCATGCTATAATCTGAGACGGCGCTCAGACGTAAATATATTTCTCCGCCATGTTGGAGTCAACAGAAATGCAAAATTACATCATAAATATTCCCTTACCTTTGATGATCTTTCATCAAAATGTAGTGCAAGGAGTCCTTGTTCCACAATAAATCGTTGTTTTGTTCCATAATGTCCAATACTAGTGTCCAATTAGCTGCATTTGCTAGCACTTTCAGCTCACGTGCCCAAAAGCTGACGCTGGTCCAGGAGAACTCGGACGAAAACTTCAAAAATATATATTCCAGGTCGAATAAACTGGTCAAACTAAGTAGAGAATCAATCTTCAGGATGTTATTTTCATATATATCCAATAACGTTCCAACAGGAGCATACGTTTTCATCTGCAGCCAAATGGAACGATGGTGATATCTACAGACAAATGCGCAACCAGGAAATGGCATTCTGTGGGGACAGTGACTCATTCCCCTCCCATTCGGTCAAAGTTCACACCAGAGGCTCCATTCCACATTATACTGAATGAGGACATCTAGTGGAAGGCGTAGTAAGTGCTAACAGATCCATATCTTATTTGGAAGTGAAGAGGCGATGACTTAAAATTAGACCCGCATTCAGAATTTCACTTCCTGTTTGGAAGATTGCCTGCCCTATGAGTTATGTTATACTCACAGACATAATTCAAACAGTTTTATCCAATAGTAATAATAATATGCATATATTAGCAATCTAGGACAGAGTAGGATGCAGTTCACTATGGGCACGCAATTCATCCAAAGTGAAAATACTGCCCCCTATCCTCAACAAGTTTTTAAGAGAACTAACCAAATAACATGAAAACCGCAAAAAATAAATGTTAATATCTCTATTAATAGATCCTATTAATATAAATAATAACAGCACAATCTTAGAAATGCATGCTCATATTTAGAAAGTCCTAGCAAAGGCTATAAGCATGTCAGCCCAGCCTGCTCAGTTCATTGGATTCAATTGTTCAATTTTTTGGGAAAAAATGTATGGTAAACAAACAAAATATAATGCAAGACCAGTCCTTTTTTATGTCCATAACTGCAATACATTTTTCATGTAGTCCTCATTGTATCATGTTGTATTCCGACAAAAAAAGGAAAAAGGACAATAGATTCTAACGGCCGCTAATGACTGCAAGTAAAAATTGGTCTTAACTTACACTCAACTCTGACACAGCCATGGAATGATAGCCAAGAATACAGTATTGATAATCCAGAGCAAGTAAACCTATAAAACCAACCTTCTCTCCACCCACCCACGTTTAGTTTTTTATTCCATGGTTGTTGCTATATCACCTCGGCTGTTTTACACCTAGGCCTATATCATTAGGATCAAGAATATAAAAGGTAGCATAAATAGCTTATATAGAAATATATAATATACTTATCTCTCGCTTAGAGAATTGCTTCCATAAGCCAGTTATTGTGTTATTTCTACAGTTAACGTTAATCAGTTTATCCCTGTGTTAACCAGCCCGCCACACACTAATAGAGACAACAACCCTGTTGACAATACCTATTCCCTTTGCCGGTGTGTATCGGAACAATAATCATCCTTTACATTTTTATATTGAGATTTATTTTTTAATTGTAAAAGAGTAATGACACCAATTATTTTAGGATTGAACCTAGGCAGGTTTTTAATTCTATAATCCTTTATCCTAGCCCTACAATAAATCTATTCATATTTATTAGGTTTTTATCTTATAAGCTAATTGGTCAGATTCATATCCGTGAACAAGGGCTGCACTAACAGATTTTAAGTCATAATATACCCAACCTCTACAAATAGGCCATATCATATCAAACAAAAACAAAAAACAACCTTGGTATTTCTAATGTACAATCTTGAAATGAAATAAATAAATATTCATAAAGAAAAAAGGTCAGCCTTTGCTGCCATCTTTGCCTTCCCCTAAATCAAAACCTGATTTTAAGTACATATAGTCCAAAGTTCCATATTGCCTAAATAGAAAAAGGATTAGTTCATCATACCCATTCTGCATTGCCAAGTACAACCTTAATTTAATTCCACATGGTCCACGGTTCCATGCTGCATGAATAAAACATTTTTAAAAGTCCATCATGCAAAAAAATGTTTTGGGAAAAAACTAATTCATCCATATTTGTACTGTGTAATGCGGTGCAAATATGTATCGGAGACTACTTCAACAGGAGGTAGCTATCCCTCACAGCCACGTTGTAATATTAGAGTCCTTGAACATTTGATTGTTTACATATAATTTATCGACCACTAGACTAACATTCTGCTTCTCTGCTCGGAGTCTTTTGAAAGTGGGGTACAGGGCACGTCGTCTCTCCACTATTTCATGGGGAAATGTATCATTATAGAGAATAGGGTGTTCTTCAATTCCCTACCCTGTTGTAATGAGGCCATTTTCATTTTGTAGTGGGTTAGCACATGATCAGACGGGGCCTTGCCTCTGCTCTGTCACCGATACGGTGAGCCCTTTGCAAATCAATTGTTTCCACCTGTTTGTCGGTCATCTTGAGATTACGTTTCATGAACACCTTGAATTTTCCTCCGTTGACTGATAGTTTTCATTTTCATCCTCCTTTATTCCCATTATACAAAATATTATTTTTCATACTTCTGCACTAGATCAAGTAATTCGGCTTTCATTGTTTTATTATTATACCATAGCCTATCTGTAGTGTCTTTTAGGGAGTCCACGGTAGTTTTCAATATCTTAATTTCCACTCGTATTTCTTCCATCATTTTATTACTATAATCCATTCCTGATTGTAAGTCCCTCGGTAGCCAGGCAATAGATCCAGCATTTTTAACTGCTCGCTCATGGATGCAAGCAATGCTCTATCTTCTGGAGATAAAAACATCGCCCTCCAATGTTACATTTGGAATTTTAGACGAAGGCTTCCTTTCCATTTCGCTAGCAGAACTTGAGGAAAGATCTTCTCTTGTTCGCTTCGATGTATCAGTTTCTTTTTCAAGCATATCAAAATGCTGATCAATAAATAGTTCCAGATTCTCTATATTATCCAGAATGCTTGTTTTGCAGTTATCAGCTAATCCTCAATTTTTACGATTAATTCATGGGACAAGCTGTGCCTACCACGCTGCCACCTGCCACGTCATCACACTGAGACTGCTGTTCTGTGTCATATTCTATGCCGCTCTGATTTTGCTCGTCCAAATATTCATATATTTGTCACGCCCTGGCCATAGAGAGTGTTTTATTCTCTAGTTTGGTTAGGCCAGGGTGTGACTAGGGTGGGCATTCTAGTTTCTTTATTTCTATGTTTTCGTTCAGGTGTGGTTCTCAATCAGAGGCAGCTGTCTATCGTTGTCTCTGACTGAGAATCATACTTAGGCAGCTTTTTCCCACCTGTGTTTTGTGGGTAGTTGTTTTCTGTTTTGTGTCTGCACCAGACAAAACTGTTTCGTTTTTGTTCTTTTGTCTCAGTGTTCAGTTTAAATAAATTATCATGAACACGTACCACCCTGCACTTTGGTCCACTCCATCTTCATGCAACGGCGAGCGTTACAATATTCTTAATTCCATTCCTTTACTTTAGATTGTGTGTATGGTTAGATATTACTTGTTAAATATTGCTGCACTGTTGGAGCTAGAAACACAAGCATTTCGCTACACACACAATAACATTTGCTAAACACGTGTATGGGACTAATACAATTTCATTTGATTATTACATCTTGGAATAATTTTAGATATATCGGAGTCTAGATGCTTACAATTACTTTCAGGCAGGTAAGGTCAAAAGTATGCTAACCTATAGAGGATGTCTGTGTTCTTTACGGCGAGATCAAGGGAAGCCAGACACTGTCTAAATACTAATCCGCCTGGGTAATTGTCCACAAATATGGAGAGATCCAGAGTGGACACTGCACATGCAAGGTAGGTTAAGTAACGTTATGTTGGTTTACTTTGCTAGCTAGCTATGTTTTATTTGGCGTCTTACTAGAACTCACATGCGCAACACACTGTCTAATCAAACAAAAAGTAACTTACTCTGTGATGTTAGGTGTGTAGCCATGTCGGCACTGTTTTTTTGCCAGTGGAGCACCGTGTGCTGGAGGGCCTTCAGAGCGGTCCATCAGTAACATCAAAACCATGTGTGGTCACAGGTGACAATCAAGGTAAGAATAGAACATAATTAACATTTGTTCCATATTTCAGGCTGATCCAAACTCATACAAGCCTTATTTTGGGAAGCCAATTTATCCCAAAAAGATTTTAAAGCCCTGACTTAGGTCATAATTGTAGTAGATTTTGTAATAAACCTGGTAGGTCTACAAAACCTTGTGGCATGAATGAGAACTGCAATTATCACCAATATATTACAATACCATCCATTTCTGTTGTAAGTCAACAATGTCTAGGCAATTGAAATGTATCTGCATCATCCCCTATACAACTCCATCAAATGAGGTTTTCGAAGTTAAATCTGGAAGGCTGGTCTGTATGCTCATTTAACTTTATTCAGTAAGCATAAAATAATTCACTCTGTTTCCTATTATACTGGTATAGTGGGAATGAATACAAATGTATCATCAGCATAGTGTCTTGTTCTTCTTCTCTTTCCTATTAGCCTGTGCAAAACGTCATTCAACAATTTACCTTTAGTTTATAAAAAAGGCACAATAATGCATATTCTGCACGCTCACTGTGTAACCTATGGGCTCAATCTTACAATTATCAATTTTCTGTCTCTCAACCAATGGGTGTAAATCTTGGAATGTATATTTCAAGACTTCCGGCCTCCTCCACCCAGACCCCTCTCACTGGGCCCCAAGGAACCGGCGCTGGCGGCCAGCCAGTTGTCTTTAAAACCTCTGATCCCACACTACAGCATATCCTTTTCATTGCAGTGTTTGGTACATGTATCATTTGCTGCAATGTTTAGATCCATGTTTAACCCCAGGAGAAGAGAGCTTGATATTTACATCTCTCTGTAAGGTTTGCGGGCGTGTTTATTTTACTTAATTTAATCTTTATTTAACTAGGCAAGTCAGTTAAGAACAAATTCTTATTTACAATGACAGCCTACAAAAAGTTAAAAGGCCTCTTGTGGGGACGGGGGCTGTGATTAAAAATACAAATATAGGACAACACACACATCACGACAAGAGAGACAACACAACGCTACATAAAGAGACCAAAGACGACAACATAGCATTGCAGCAACACATAACAACACAGCATGGTAGCAATCCAACATGATAACAACATGGTAGCAACATGGCAGCAGCACACCATGGTAGCAGAACAAAACATGGTACAAACATTATTGGGCACAGACAACAGCACAAAGGCAGGAAGGTAGAGACAAAAGTACATCATGTGAAGCAGCCACAACTGTCATTAACTGTGTCCATGATTGAGTGGTAAGCAGCTGGAAACTCCTGAAACCTATAGCAGAAGCCATTGCACAGATTGAGGGATACAATGTCATCCTGTCTGATGTTCAGACTCTGCTTGCAGATGTAAGAGAATAAATCAATACTGCCCTGCCCAATTCACTATTGCTCCAGTTCTGAAATACATCAAAAAGCGTGAAGACTTCTGCCTGAAGCCCATACACGCTGCAGCGTACATGCTGGACCCCAAGTATGCCGGCAAAAGCATCCTGTCAGGTGGAGAGATCAACAAGACCTATGGTGTCATCACTTCCGTGTCTCGCCACCTTGGCCTGGATGAGGGCAAGGTTCTTGGCAGGCTGGCGAAGTACACTTCCAAGCAAGGGCTTTGGGATGGAGATGCAATATGGCAGTCGTGCCAACATATCTCATCAGCCACATGGTGGATGGGACTTTGTGGATCTGAGGCTCTTTCTATTGTTGCTTCCATCATCCTCCAAATCCCACCAACATCAGCCGCCTCAGCGCGCAACTGGTCCTTGCTTGGGAACACACACACCAAAGCACGCAACAGGCTGACCAATACAAGGGTTGAAAAATTGGGCAAATTTGAGGCTTTTTGAGCCTGACAATGAGCCATCCTCAACAAGGTTGGAAAGTGACTGAAGATTAGGCCTCAGAGTCTGATGTTCAAGAGGTGGACATTGAAGAGGTCCAGGGAGAAGACATGGAAGCCTCAGAGAAAGACAACCAAAGCTTTAGTTTCTAGACTATAAGATGTATGTTGAAAATGTGATCATTCAATATTCCCTTTCTTTTGTTGTTCAGTGAAATCATCCATGTGAAGAGTCAACTCATTTAATTAAAGTTAAATAATATGGTAAATATATCCAATACAAAAAATATCTACATTTAAATGGTATTAATAATCATTTGCATATATTTCTGTAAATTCCCATGGAAAGTTTCCAGCTCTGAATATTCCCCAAAATGTGCAACCCTAGTGAGGCCTAAGATGATTTTATAAATAAGCATCAACCAGTGGGTCTTGCAAAGGGTATACAGAGATGATAACTTTACACAGGAGTATATAGTTAAGTGATGTGTCCTATGAGGAGCATTGGTGACAATCTGATGGCCGAAGGGTAAAGAAAATCTAGCCGCTCGAAAGCACCCATTCCTAGGTGACTACTTTAATGCTCTAAACCCTCAGAGGTAGTAATCACACCGGTGGGGAGAGGGTTATTCTTATTACTAAAGTTAGTGTCCTTCCACGTTGATATATAATATAATTCACTTCAGTTAACAGATCCAGTTGGATTTATTATTAATGCTCACTTTACGCATAGTCATGGAAAATACTCAACCGATAGGCTTTCTTTACATCCGAGATTCATTCATATTTTACTATGACTGTTTGCTAACCGATGTTGTCTTGCGTCGTGAACTTTATTTTGTAGGGAGCGAGTTATTTCTAAATCGTCTACAGGGACAAAGGTGCATTCAGCGCTTTCAGAAAGTATTCATAGCCCTTTGAAGTCTTGCCATACAATTTCAAGCAGATTTTAGTCAAAACTGTAACTAGGCCACTCAGGAACATTCAATGTCATCTTGGTAAGCAACTTGTGTATATTTGTTATGCTGTGTTTTATATTATATTTATATTTGTGTTTTAGGTTATTATCCTGCTGAAAGGTGAACTTGTCTCATAGTGTCTGATGGAATGCATACTGAACCAGGTTTTCCTCTAGGATTTTGCCTGTGCCTAGGATTTTTTTTCGTAAAGTTCCCTAGTCCTTGAGGATGACAAGCATATCCATAACATGATGCAGCCACCACCATGCTTTAAAATATTAAGAATGGTACTCGGTGATGTGTTGAACTTGCCCCAAACATAACACTTTGTATTCAGGACTTAAAGATAATGTATTTCTTTTTGCAGTTTTACTTTAATGCCTTATTGCAATCATGATGCATGTTTTAGATTTTTTTTGTACAGAATTCCTTTTTTTCACTGTATGTTGAACAAAAATATAAACGCAACATGCAACAATTTCAATTATTTTTCTGAGTTACAGTTCATACAAGAAAATCAGTCAATTGAGATAAGTGTTAGGCCATAATTTCTGGACTTCACATGACTTGGAATACAGATATGCATCTATTTGTCACAGATACAAAAAAAGGTAGGGGCGTGGATCAGAAAACCAGTCAGTATCTGGTGTGACGACCACTTGCCTCATGCAGCACAACACATTCCCTTCGCATAGAGTTGATCTGGCTATTGATTATGGCTTGTGGACTGTTGTCTCACACCTCTTCGATGGTAGTGCAAAGTTGCTGGATGTTGGCGGGAACTGAAACATGCTGTCGTACACGTCGATCCAGAGCATCCCAAACTTGGTCAATGGCTAGTCTCAGACAGTCTCGCAGGTAAAGAAGCTGGATGTGGAGGTCCTGGGTTGGCATGTGTAGTGGAAATTTCCTGTATTACCAAATCATGAGAGAGCAAAACCCACACATAAGTCAGAGTTATCATAAAGTCTATCTTTAATTATATGAGCTCATCACAAGCCTGTGACTCTCAGATCAATTCAGTGTCTATAAATGAATTCTCTGAGAGTGCTTACACATTGCAACTGAGATCCTTTATAGCAAAGACACACATAGCCAGACAGCATTGGCTATAAATTATTGTTCAGCTTTGGTCTCCTAAACTATGTTCTTATCTCGCTCTTGGTACCACTCAGGACCAAAAACAAAACCTCATCCACTAGCATATATCAAATACACCCCTCCTGGACAAGATCACAGAGACAGTGAGCCTCCTAGGCCATATACTAAATCAAGATAAGGGCAACCTCAGAAGGGACATGTAAATAGTTAGACACATTCCCATAAGAAGACAAGCCTAACCTCTCCCCAATGGGAAAAGTAGGGAGTGACTGGCATACAGACATTGTGGAGCCAAGAGATAATTGATTCCCCCTCAATCATCACTTCACATGGTTTAAAAGATACGTTTACATATGAAAATTAATAAAACATCTTATTTATAAATGTTGCCGAAAGGTTTCTGATTCTGCCACGACATTCCCCTCTCAGGGACATTGTCCCTTCTAAAGAATCAGAACATTAATTACATACTCGATATTAAAAAATTAAAATTAAAAAATCCCCTCAATGTCAAATACCTTAGCTTATATGTAAGCTTTCTCCCTTCTGAAACTACGTTTACAACCTTTATTCTACAAGACAAACTTGCACATGTTTAATAACACAGAATAATCCGTTTGAGGAAAATAAAAACATAACATAGAAATGCTCCCTAAGATATATGAGAACCAGTATCTAAACATAGGCCTCATCACAACATATAGGACAGTCATCCCTCTAAGTCCTTATGCTCAGAGATGTAATAAGGAATAGAGAATAGGTCAGGGAAATAATTCACATTCCAAATCATAATTAACAACCCAACTATTTATCCAACCCAAATTTATAATGACATTCCTAAGTGATTCAAATTGGTCTTATCACTCAAAGTAAAAACCTCAATTTAACACACATCAATGTTTGCAGATTTACATTCATTCAGTATAATTATCCCATAATTCTACTATTAACTTTTTTAATCATGATTATAATACAGATCAGTATCTCAATGCATTCTTAATCTAAATTACTACAATTTACATGGTGTAGACCTCTTCAATCAACCTGATACCACAAAAGTATAAACAATTTTATTGGCACAGTTGAACAACCCCCCCCCTTAGGCACTGATTCTTCTGGCGTCTTTTTCGTTCTTCGTCAGATAGCTTTACAGTTCAAAGTGGACGGCCCATGAGAATGTCCCAATTTCATTGTCTCATATTTACCACTCATGTCTTGTCCATTCGTCAACCAATACACCAGCATCATAAGAAAATGTTAGAACAAATCTCTCTCCATGATCACTCCATGTGGACTCTCACAGTATGAGAGAAACATGAAAGAAAAGCAGTTGATAGCTTAGATCTGATACTGTACACCAATTTCTGTCTTGGGTCTTTTCTCTTAGTAGAAGTGGTTCGGAAGGCCTTCTTCAACGCCTTTGTCACTCTTCTTCAGCCAGTTAGAGGGGGTTTTGAGGAACACACACTATTCGGTCCAATTATCTCTTCCATGCATTAAGATACATTAAGATGTCACTTTTCATGATAACCTCGAATGAACAGATCAGAACAACAGTTTAGTTCAGTTCATTAACTACATGATAAATTATTACTTTTATTATTCTTAATACACATATCTAAACATATTTCAAAAATAATATCAACACATTCTATTGAAACTATTCTTTCAAATTGGTTTATACTCCCCATCTCACTGTCAACTCCATCGTAGAGCCAAGGATCAAGAAGTTAGACCTATACCTCTCGGGAATAGAACAAAACAAACACAACAATACAATACACTCAACAATACAACACACTCCTTCACATATCACTCAAGGTGTATAACTTCAATTCAAACCCTAATATTAGAGTCCTTGAACATTTGATTGTTTACATATAATTTATCGACCACTAGACTAACATTCTGCTTCTCTGCTCGGAGTCTTTTGAAAGTGGGGTACAGGGCACGTCATGTTTAACCCCAGGAGAAGAGAGCTTGATATTTACATCTCTCTGTAAGGTTTGCGGGCGTGTTTATTTTACTTAATTTAATCTTTATTTAACTAGGCAAGTCAGTTAAGAACAAATTCTTATTTACAATGACAGCCTACAAAAAGTTAAAAGGCCTCTTGTGGGGACGGGGGCTGTGATTAAAAATACAAATATAGGACAACACACACATCACGACAAGAGAGACAACACAACGCTACATAAAGAGACCAAAGACGACAACATAGCATTGCAGCAACACATAACAACACAGCATGGTAGCAATCCAACATGATAACAACATGGTAGCAACATGGCAGCAGCACACCATGGTAGCAGAACAAAACATGGTACAAACATTATTGGGCACAGACAACAGCACAAAGGCAGGAAGGTAGAGACAAAAGTACATCATGTGAAGCAGCCACAACTGTCATTAACTGTGTCCATGATTGAGTGGTAAGCAGCTGGAAACTCCTGAAACCTATAGCAGAAGCCATTGCACAGATTGAGGGATACAATGTCATCCTGTCTGATGTTCAGACTCTGCTTGCAGATGTAAGAGAATAAATCAATACTGCCCTGCCCAATTCACTATTGCTCCAGTTCTGAAATACATCAAAAAGCGTGAAGACTTCTGCCTGAAGCCCATACACGCTGCAGCGTACATGCTGGACCCCAAGTATGCCGGCAAAAGCATCCTGTCAGGTGGAGAGATCAACAAGACCTATGGTGTCATCACTTCCGTGTCTCGCCACCTTGGCCTGGATGAGGGCAAGGTTCTTGGCAGGCTGGCGAAGTACACTTCCAAGCAAGGGCTTTGGGATGGAGATGCAATATGGCAGTCGTGCCAACATATCTCATCAGCCACATGGTGGATGGGACTTTGTGGATCTGAGGCTCTTTCTATTGTTGCTTCCATCATCCTCCAAATCCCACCAACATCAGCCGCCTCAGCGCGCAACTGGTCCTTGCTTGGGAACACACACACCAAAGCACGCAACAGGCTGACCAATACAAGGGTTGAAAAATTGGGCAAATTTGAGGCTTTTTGAGCCTGACAATGAGCCATCCTCAACAAGGTTGGAAAGTGACTGAAGATTAGGCCTCAGAGTCTGATGTTCAAGAGGTGGACATTGAAGAGGTCCAGGGAGAAGACATGGAAGCCTCAGAGAAAGACAACCAAAGCTTTAGTTTCTAGACTATAAGATGTATGTTGAAAATGTGATCATTCAATATTCCCTTTCTTTTGTTGTTCAGTGAAATCATCCATGTGAAGAGTCAACTCATTTAATTAAAGTTAAATAATATGGTAAATATATCCAATACAAAAAATATCTACATTTAAATGGTATTAATAATCATTTGCATATATTTCTGTAAATTCCCATGGAAAGTTTCCAGCTCTGAATATTCCCCAAAATGTGCAACCCTAGTGAGGCCTAAGATGATTTTATAAATAAGCATCAACCAGTGGGTCTTGCAAAGGGTATACAGAGATGATAACTTTACACAGGAGTATATAGTTAAGTGATGTGTCCTATGAGGAGCATTGGTGACAATCTGATGGCCGAAGGGTAAAGAAAATCTAGCCGCTCGAAAGCACCCATTCCTAGGTGACTACTTTAATGCTCTAAACCCTCAGAGGTAGTAATCACACCGGTGGGGAGAGGGTTATTCTTATTACTAAAGTTAGTGTCCTTCCACGTTGATATATAATATAATTCACTTCAGTTAACAGATCCAGTTGGATTTATTATTAATGCTCACTTTACGCATAGTCATGGAAAATACTCAACCGATAGGCTTTCTTTACATCCGAGATTCATTCATATTTTACTATGACTGTTTGCTAACCGATGTTGTCTTGCGTCGTGAACTTTATTTTGTAGGGAGCGAGTTATTTCTAAATCGTCTACAGGGACAAAGGTGCATTCAGCGCTTTCAGAAAGTATTCATAGCCCTTTGAAGTCTTGCCATACAATTTCAAGCAGATTTTAGTCAAAACTGTAACTAGGCCACTCAGGAACATTCAATGTCATCTTGGTAAGCAACTTGTGTATATTTGTTATGCTGTGTTTTATATTATATTTATATTTGTGTTTTAGGTTATTATCCTGCTGAAAGGTGAACTTGTCTCATAGTGTCTGATGGAATGCATACTGAACCAGGTTTTCCTCTAGGATTTTGCCTGTGCCTAGGATTTTTTTTCGTAAAGTTCCCTAGTCCTTGAGGATGACAAGCATATCCATAACATGATGCAGCCACCACCATGCTTTAAAATATTAAGAATGGTACTCGGTGATGTGTTGAACTTGCCCCAAACATAACACTTTGTATTCAGGACTTAAAGATAATGTATTTCTTTTTGCAGTTTTACTTTAATGCCTTATTGCAATCATGATGCATGTTTTAGATTTTTTTTGTACAGAATTCCTTTTTTTCACTGTATGTTGAACAAAAATATAAACGCAACATGCAACAATTTCAATTATTTTTCTGAGTTACAGTTCATACAAGAAAATCAGTCAATTGAGATAAGTGTTAGGCCATAATTTCTGGACTTCACATGACTTGGAATACAGATATGCATCTATTTGTCACAGATACAAAAAAAGGTAGGGGCGTGGATCAGAAAACCAGTCAGTATCTGGTGTGACGACCACTTGCCTCATGCAGCACAACACATTCCCTTCGCATAGAGTTGATCTGGCTATTGATTATGGCTTGTGGACTGTTGTCTCACACCTCTTCGATGGTAGTGCAAAGTTGCTGGATGTTGGCGGGAACTGAAACATGCTGTCGTACACGTCGATCCAGAGCATCCCAAACTTGGTCAATGGCTAGTCTCAGACAGTCTCGCAGGTAAAGAAGCTGGATGTGGAGGTCCTGGGTTGGCATGTGTAGTGGAAATTTCCTGTATTACCAAATCATGAGAGAGCAAAACCCACACATAAGTCAGAGTTATCATAAAGTCTATCTTTAATTATATGAGCTCATCACAAGCCTGTGACTCTCAGATCAATTCAGTGTCTATAAATGAATTCTCTGAGAGTGCTTACACATTGCAACTGAGATCCTTTATAGCAAAGACACACATAGCCAGACAGCATTGGCTATAAATTATTGTTCAGCTTTGGTCTCCTAAACTATGTTCTTATCTCGCTCTTGGTACCACTCAGGACCAAAAACAAAACCTCATCCACTAGCATATATCAAATACACCCCTCCTGGACAAGATCACAGAGACAGTGAGCCTCCTAGGCCATATACTAAATCAAGATAAGGGCAACCTCAGAAGGGACATGTAAATAGTTAGACACATTCCCATAAGAAGACAAGCCTAACCTCTCCCCAATGGGAAAAGTAGGGAGTGACTGGCATACAGACATTGTGGAGCCAAGAGATAATTGATTCCCCCTCAATCATCACTTCACATGGTTTAAAAGATACGTTTACATATGAAAATTAATAAAACATCTTATTTATAAATGTTGCCGAAAGGTTTCTGATTCTGCCACGACATTCCCCTCTCAGGGACATTGTCCCTTCTAAAGAATCAGAACATTAATTACATACTCGATATTAAAAAATTAAAATTAAAAAATCCCCTCAATGTCAAATACCTTAGCTTATATGTAAGCTTTCTCCCTTCTGAAACTACGTTTACAACCTTTATTCTACAAGACAAACTTGCACATGTTTAATAACACAGAATAATCCGTTTGAGGAAAATAAAAACATAACATAGAAATGCTCCCTAAGATATATGAGAACCAGTATCTAAACATAGGCCTCATCACAACATATAGGACAGTCATCCCTCTAAGTCCTTATGCTCAGAGATGTAATAAGGAATAGAGAATAGGTCAGGGAAATAATTCACATTCCAAATCATAATTAACAACCCAACTATTTATCCAACCCAAATTTATAATGACATTCCTAAGTGATTCAAATTGGTCTTATCACTCAAAGTAAAAACCTCAATTTAACACACATCAATGTTTGCAGATTTACATTCATTCAGTATAATTATCCCATAATTCTACTATTAACTTTTTTAATCATGATTATAATACAGATCAGTATCTCAATGCATTCTTAATCTAAATTACTACAATTTACATGGTGTAGACCTCTTCAATCAACCTGATACCACAAAAGTATAAACAATTTTATTGGCACAGTTGAACAACCCCCCCCCTTAGGCACTGATTCTTCTGGCGTCTTTTTCGTTCTTCGTCAGATAGCTTTACAGTTCAAAGTGGACGGCCCATGAGAATGTCCCAATTTCATTGTCTCATATTTACCACTCATGTCTTGTCCATTCGTCAACCAATACACCAGCATCATAAGAAAATGTTAGAACAAATCTCTCTCCATGATCACTCCATGTGGACTCTCACAGTATGAGAGAAACATGAAAGAAAAGCAGTTGATAGCTTAGATCTGATACTGTACACCAATTTCTGTCTTGGGTCTTTTCTCTTAGTAGAAGTGGTTCGGAAGGCCTTCTTCAACGCCTTTGTCACTCTTCTTCAGCCAGTTAGAGGGGGTTTTGAGGAACACACACTATTCGGTCCAATTATCTCTTCCATGCATTAAGATACATTAAGATGTCACTTTTCATGATAACCTCGAATGAACAGATCAGAACAACAGTTTAGTTCAGTTCATTAACTACATGATAAATTATTACTTTTATTATTCTTAATACACATATCTAAACATATTTCAAAAATAATATCAACACATTCTATTGAAACTATTCTTTCAAATTGGTTTATACTCCCCATCTCACTGTCAACTCCATCGTAGAGCCAAGGATCAAGAAGTTAGACCTATACCTCTCGGGAATAGAACAAAACAAACACAACAATACAATACACTCAACAATACAACACACTCCTTCACATATCACTCAAGGTGTATAACTTCAATTCAAACCCTCCAAAAATTTTATCCTACCCCATGTTTTACACATATCTCTCCATATGAGAGTAATGTAAAACAAAACTGGAAAAAAAATATAAAACAACATTTCAACTAACCTAATCAAATTAAAATCACTAAACTGAAAAAAACTCCACAAAAAATTATTTAAGCCCTATGGTCATAGGAAAATAGACTTAAAGCAGCATACCCTTAGTTAAAAGCAATGCCATCTCCTTCTTCACAGTGGTCCAAATTACAAATATGGATAAGAAACATATTTACCAATTACACAAATTATCTTGAAAGCAGTATTACAAATTACCATAAATTCATTATCCAAATGGCTTTCCAATGCGGGTGATCAAGCCACAACGGAAGGTCATCAGATGGTCATAGGTCATACAAAACCCTTCAAATAAGTGTTTTTCACTATATTAGACAAATTGCAAACAATAGTCAAATAGTTCCTACATGTTGTATCCCAGGTTCCCAGAACATTCCTTTATCAAAATAATTAACGTGCGTAATTAAAACTCAGAAAATAAAAACTCATTAAAATCCCATGTGAGTGAGTGCCCCTTTAAGATACCTTTGCACTTTATGGCAGTTTATGGCCTCAATCTCACTCACTCTCCCCAAGAGTATAGTCCCTGGAAAAATTCCAAAGAGAGACAATGAAATACCCATTTTCCCAGAAAAAAACACAAAACACTTTGTTAGTATTCATTACACTACTTCGATTCAGAAACTCAAAAGTGAACTATAAACCAAACCTAATGATAATTCCACTGTACCTCAAATAATTAATCATAAGTTTTAATCAACATCAATGTATATCTATGCTTGATTGAACATGTTACCCTTAGATACAATTATCCTTCTATCTAAACTATAAATACTTTTTCCTCTGTTGCAAACGTAGTACATTTCTCAGCGTAAGAAACCAGTAATTTAATCCCAGGCATTTAATAAAAATGTAGACATCTTCTCCCATGGCTCCTTCAACTTACATATTTAGATAACTTCCATCCATCCCGGAAGAAAGAATCCTACTCAAACACATCAGAATACAATGTTTAATTAAGTTAAATCAACTCCTAAAACAAACAATAAACAGTAGACATACCCCTTTAATCAGCAATCTAATAATTTCAACCAGTTGATATAAATTTAGTAAAAACTATCCTGATTTTAACAAATCTAAAATCTTTCAAAAGTTGGTGCTGTCTCATCAGCGTAAAAATCAAAACAAACTTTTTTTTCCCCCACTCATATCCATGAAGTTTTCATTCCCCAAAGGTCAATACTGTTCAGCACATCCATACACGATCTTCCTTTGGTCTGTACAGAGTCTGAAGTTCCAATGTATGCAGATGATAAATTCATACAAATAACAAACATCACAAGAACTGGTGTTACTTACTAAACAATCAAACCAAGAATCAATAACCATCAGACCCATTATCACAATGTTTTACAATTCAAACATTCAGATCTTCCTTTCTTACAGCCAAATATAGCCGTGTTCGCCACCAATCAGTGATGGCTACCTAGCGATTTTGTTGCTAGTTTTTAGCATCTTTTCAGACTACCCTGACGATATACAGCTACTTTTAAAAATGCATTTGGAAATTTTATCAACTTCTGAAAAGTGACTCAAAGCTATAATGCCTGCATTTTCCTTCTAAATGACACAAACAATTTTCTCTGTCACCTTCAGTCACAACATCATTGCCGTGTCGGCAAAAGTGCGATGTCAGCAGCAGGCGCTGACCCCAGGCCCAGCGACTTTCAAATAATTGCAAATTATTGTTGGCTGTCTGCAGCAGCAGTAGTACGGGTTTGATAACCCAAACCCAATTTATCACAAATGTTGGACCTTGAATGGAACTTACAACATCAATCAACATCTCTCAACCAAAATTGTACTGCCAGAAGTACAGAAAAGAGTGTACCTGAACAACGGTCAAAACAATTTGAATAATGTTATTGTATATTGAACGTAATGACACAGTTTTACGTTATTCTACAACATTTTACCTGCTTCTAGCAACTTACCCTGAAAATTAGTAGCCAACACAGCAACTAACTCTCTTCCTTACTTTCAGCTCAACATATCCTATTCCTTTTTTCCCAGTGGGCAAAAATATATAACCCCTCTCATTTCAACATTTTTCCTTACCTCTATCGTAAGATTAAAAACCAAACTTTATAACTTCCTCTTCTCTTTGCTCTTCACACTTATGAAATGTATCCTATTTCTTTAAAAAATAACACACACATCGCCAAAATTATAACATGTGTCAGTCAATCTAAGAATGAAAAACATTTCGGTAATCACTTTCTATCGCCATTATCTCTCGGCTATTATTCAGAATTTCTTTAACTTAGGTAACTGTCTTCTCTATTGATACAGCAATTTAAATACGACTTAATTCTTAATGCATTATTCCAGCAGATAATTTAGTGAACAGACATCATCTTGCATAAAAATTTGCTTCATTATTATTTTAAGTTGAATGAATTAGTCTATCAATTTAACCTAAACAAACTGTTAAAAAAGTTCAATTTATCCTTTCTAGCAATTTGAACCAAACAAGCTATTAAAACGTTCAGTTTATATCTTATACAAACACTAGCGACCATAACTTTCCAGGCAAAACATACAAATAGATTAGTTACAATCAAAAACTCAGAATTCCATTAGCGCATTGACTGGGAACAGAACCTGGGACTCCAGCTTGGAAGGCAGCTATGCTAACCACTACACCACCAATGCTATTTAAATGACCAAGATTCTCCGCAAATAAAATCACTTTACAATTAAAATCAAGACACGTCACTATCGGCAATTCCCAGAAAAATAATAGCCCTAGTTTAAAAGTACAAGCGTTACTCCAGCGATGATTCTCACATGCCAAATGAATAGATTAGCAATCAAAGAATAAAATCAACATTTAATTACTAGGAAACAGATCTTGCGCCTTTCAATAAAAGTAGATTATGTTTACTTATGCAACGTATTTCAATTACTTTACTAAATCACATTAATCACACAATGATAATTAGTTTGATGGAAAACCTTAGGCTTTGTACGACATTGTAAATTACGTCGAGATTCCCTCTTAATTCTCTCTAACTTTATGAAAAACAGTTTATTCAATAAATCCCGCAAATTCTCTCATACTGGGAAGAAAAAATAGAACATTTTCAGACCTTAAGGGCAGTTTAATTTCAAATGTTTCACCCAGATGGAGATAATCCAATATGCGTTTTATAGTTACATCGTTAGGGTAAGATAACCAAAAGTGGACACACTTTAATCAGTTTCTAGAGCTCAATTTCCCAGATTTTGTAGATGAGTTTAATAGTGCTTAAACCCTCATCTTTATCAAATTATCCATTTAAGATACCAACTAAAAACCTATGTACGTCTACGAATGGGTGGTTTAAATTGTATCTAATTATTCTCAGCATTACTTTATCAAATCTCTAGTAATTGATTATACACACATACAATTTATCATAATTTCAAATAATTCACAGAATCCATATAAAATTTAAGAAAATCTTAGGTACTCACACAGAACGTTAAGGATCACCCACACAGGATTGGTCAGATGTTCACACAGAACTGGTCAGACGTCCACACAGAACATCAGAACATAAAAACGTTACCCACACAGAGTCAACCTACCCCGCTCACACAGAACGGTCCGACAACTATTACCTAGTGATCCCATAACAAAATACTCACCCAGAGTAACCCAGGGCATACCTGGCTAGCACATTTAAAATAATTGGAATTCACCACCTCTGAGGGTCACTTAGACAATCACACATACACAGAATGAGGTCCTTCTTCCAATAGGGCTTCACCAAGTGCCATGTTTCACCTAGAACACAC